>NW_007249712.1:542055-651578 GCF_000164805.1 Carlito syrichta | reverse complement strand
CTGGGCCCTTTAGGAATGTGGCCCAGCCCAAAAGTTCGTGCTGGGCCATTTCTGGTAACTCTAGATAATCATCTATACCATCTAAAGCTGAAAACAGTTCTCCATATGTTTATACTAAATTCTACAAATATACTTTTAAGTCTTATAAAGAAGCGTGTACCGTATAGAAGGCTCCCAAATGTGACCTGAGTTTGAATTATATCTAATACCTAAGCCGAAGCTGCAGTTCATGGGAAATAGGAACAATGAGTTTCTAGAGTGAACCATGCCTGTCACACTCACAGAGACTTCAGCTTAGGTAGGCAGAGACCCTTTTGGCTAAAAGAAAAAGGGAGCAGGGAATGGGGTCAATAGCTCCCGAACACATCCTAGTGGTCTCAGGGTCCACAGCCCACTTTGATTCCTAACGTTCAGGTGGGCCTCTGTGGCCGGTTCCCAACATCTCCCCCTTTTTTATTTTATTGGCATGAAACCATGAAACATGGTGTTGAGCTGAGAAATACTTCTCTTCAGCACTCTGCAAAGTTCCTTCTAATGGGATGTGCCAAATACCAAAAATGGGAAGAGGAAATGGGCCAACAGCTCCTGAACACATCCTAGTGGTCTCAGGGTCCACAGCCCACCTTGATTCCTAACATTCAGGTGGGCCTCCATGGCTGGCTCCCAGTAACCATCTAGTACAGTGTATGATGACTTGACATCTGAGATATCTGCAATTTCTGGAGATTGTATAAGAAAGAGTATACTTTAACTATCTCTAATATTTATTTCAAGCATGTTTTAAATAATATATTTTTAAAATTTATAAAGCATAAATATTGGTGGTTAAACTTTATTTTTAAGAACTGACCTATTTAAAAAATTACTAAATTATAACCTAAATTTCCAGTATTTGCTATGTCTCCAAGAACACTATGTGAATGGTTCTTGCACAGAATAGGAATCTGGACAAATAATTTATATGTGGAATTAAAAGCAAAAACATTTTTCACTCTGTGTTCTATTCTAAATATATATCATTATTAGTAAGACACAGCAATTGTCACTACTCTGTATGCAAACAGGTTTTATATCTTTTTAAAACATCTCTCTTACAACCAGGCTGTCATTTTTCAAAACAAAAAAAACCCCAAAATGTAACAAAAAGAGTTTATTTTATGAGAAAACTTTAAATGCAGTCCAGGTCCTGATATTGGTTAAGTGTGTTTTCCCTTCTATCATCTAGAATATGTTCCCTCAATAACTATTAGCAGATGTTACTTAGTATTCACACTTAGCAGTTCTGAAAAATGATGGTTTTAGTGCTTTCCATTTCACTGGAATTCCCATTATATATCTGCAAGAAAATGTAAACTCTTATGTCATGATAGATGACTCAGTCAATCAACATTAAGCACTTATGCACTCAGGTAAGAAACCAAGTTTGTACTTGGGTAGAGATGTGATGGAATCCCTAGCCCAGTGAGTGATGACCAAATCTCTCTCTATCTCTGTAATGCCAGGACTCAGGATTCACCCATAGTTTCTTCTACTCAATTCACAAACAAAAATTATTTCAAAATGCAATCTACATACCCAAGTTTTCAGTTGCATAACACCTACTGTCTCCCTTATCATGATGGTAAAACAGCATCCGAAGACTACACAGTGTTCTCTAATATATGGGAACTAAAATAATGATGATGATAGTAATAATAAGAAAAAAAGGACTTCTAGAGATAGAGAGTAGAATGATGGTTACCAGAGAATGGGGAGAGTAGTGAAGAGAAGGGAGTAAAGAAGGAATTGTTAATACTTAAAAAAAAAAAAACAGGAAATACAGTGTTTCGTAGCACAACAGGGTGACTATAGTTCATAATCATTTATTGTATATTTTAAAGTAACTAAAAGAGTAAAATTTGAATGTTTCTAACATAAAGAAATGATAAATTCTCAAGGCTATGAATGCCCTCAATTCCCTTGATTTGATCATTACACATCATATGCATGCATCAAAATATCACACATGCCCCATAAATATGAACTATTGTTATGTATCCATAATAGTTTAAAAAAAAACTTAACAAAGACTTCACAGATCTTTCTTTTTCCTCTTATTTTTTATTTTAAAGACGTGGGGTACAATTCAGGGTTAGGTGCAAAAGTGGTCGTCATACAGGTAACGTGTGGGTAGCTTTATTGATCTTTAGTTAAGGTGGCGTTTAAGATGACATAAAATACTTAAGGATTAAGACATTTAAAGTGCCCCTAGTTCAAAAAGACTCAGAGCAGAATTAAGACCAACCACATAGGCCCTGAACATCCCTCACTTGTCTGCACATCATCGCTGTGTCCATGAGCTTCACACCCCATAGTCCGTCCCTAGTTGCTGGATTCTGAGGTCAAGCAAGAAAGGTCAAAACCATAGAAGGTGATTTAAATGATGTGGCATAAACGCAATAATTCATTGAGAATCTACTTTGCCAGGCTGTGATTAAATAAATAAATAAATAAATAAACAACAGTGACCTTCCTAGAGCTAATGAGCCAATCAGAGAGACAAACTAAAAAACTATGTAGTGGCAAACTATGTAATACAACAATAAATAACATAGACTGGTGTTTACATTGCTTATCTCTAGGGTATACAGAAGGACTAGTCATCCAGTGTAACAGAGGGACAACTTACCCCCCGCTGGGGCAATGAGGCCTTGTGTCACAGAGGAGCTGAGATTTAAGGATGTTCAAGAATGACCTAGGGGTGGTAGTTTTGGAAAAGGATTCTGGAGAGTGGGAAGGTCAAGTTTCAGGTCATGAAGACAGAAAGCATCAACAAACAAAAAGCCTTGGAAGAAAAAAGAAGCTGGCCTGAATCTGAACCTATGTAATCTGAACCTATGTTATAAGCCTAAGAAGCACATAAACCAAGCAAGAATAATAATGAAACCAATGTGATCAGAAATGCAGGAAGACAGAGGAAAAGACTAGAGTCGGGGCGAGCAGAAACAGTAAGATATGGGTGTCATAAATTGTGTACCAGTCAGTCAGGTTTTGTGTCCAGAAACCTGCATTCATTTCACTTAAGATACCCTATTAAGGTGCAGGCGCTGTGGGGGAGGGTGTGTAGGGGAGAGTGTGTGCAGAAACAAAACGATACCTTATCAGGCAGAGGCATGACTAAAAAAGGCATACTTCAGCTTTACCGGTTTCCTCTCCTTCCTTCTGTATCCAAGTCCCAGGTAAGACAATCTTTAGTAACTGTGTCAATGAAGTCAACACCACGTATACTTCATTTTATTTTGAGAGAATAAAAAATGCAAATAGGCTGGGATCGGTGGCTCAACCTGTAACCCCAGCACTTTGGGAGGTGAGTGGACTGCCTGAACCCACGGGTTTGAGACTCGCCCAGACAACTTGGCGAGACCTCGTCTCTACAATAAATCAAAACAATTAGCCTGGCGTGGTAGTGCATGCCTGTAGTTCTGGCTACTTGAAAGGCTGAGGCAGAAGGATCACTGGAACCCAGCAGGTCGATGCTGGGGTGGCCATGAGTGTTCCACTGCACTCCAGCCTGGGCTATGCAGTGAGACTCCGACTCAAAAAAAAAATGCAAATATACAAAGAGATTGGAAAGTAAATGGTAAAGATACTGTAGTTACTAAGTATCTGGTTGCTTCTTCAGATCCAGTCTACTTTTTCTACCAAGCTCTACCCCAAGGTTTACCTATATGCACAGTGTCAAAAAGATTCTTCACTCTTCTCTGGTCTTTTGCTTAGGTTCAGCCTAAAAGCATCCCAAACAGAAGGGGAAAAGAATGAGGTCCAGGTTTCTTTTTCTCCATCCATGATTGGGCAGAAGTCACAGATTCTGTCAATAGGTTCTCCTAAGTACCCCCACCCCACCCACCCCACCTCTCTCTGTCTCTCTCTGTGTTTGTGTGTGCACGTGCGTGTGCGTGTGTGTGCGCGTGCATGTTCGTGTGTGTGTCTGCTGATAACTGCTCTCTATCCTGTCTTTCTATGCTTGGGATGGTGATAGCAAATGTTCCCCACTCTCTCTAGTGTTTTCCCTACTCCTTGATTACCACCTTATAAATAATGTCTTTATTTTCCAAAAGTCATCCAAATAGAACATGCTATCTTTGATCACGTCAAGATACTGACTTGTCTGATAATTGGTAACAGAAGTGGGCAGAGAACACAGACTCTTAGAACACTCTGTGAATGAATTGGTCTCATGTTTGAGAAGTTCATGGTGACTACTTGGTTGGATGGGATAGGACACCGGAGGTTCGTGGTCAGCAGTAGAATCATGCTTGAGATAGAGAGCCGGAGGAGCACGTGGCCTCTGGAGGTCAAGTGTCTGAGATAGTCACTCTGATTTCCAAAGTTACTGTAAAGTTGGGGCCTCAACTGGATTTTTCATGGCTCTAATACTATGGAACTGGAAATGTAAAACTTTTAAATATCTGAATGTTAATACACAGAAAAAGTGAAAAGCCTTCCGTGACAGGTTTGAAGGAGTCCTTCATCCCTTCAGTCCCAGGGCACTTACAGCTGAGGGTCAAGCTCAAGTTCAGATGGATAGGGTCTTTTATACTAGGACGTGTGAGACCTTCTATAGGAAGAGCTCACCCACATTCCAGAACAATTTGTAGTCCGTCATGATTCTGTAGAGACAGCAGTCTGCAGAATGTGTATGGTAGTTGATAAAAAAAAGTGCTAGGACAATATAAGGCCCCAGAGGACTGGATTAATTAAAATAAGCCCATTCTCTTTGGATTTAGTATTTAAATGTATTAACTCAAGTTTCTGATAGTGATCCTTACTTTCTGTGGTTTTATAATTGAAACCCAGACACAATGCTTTCACAAAATAAATAAAGTTGAAAAACTGAGACATCTCTGGCATGTTGTAGAAAGAAGTCAAAGCTTCTGAGGGAAGGTAGGGTTTGAAAAAATTATCGGCAAAATGGTCACCCAGCCGATAATCATATTCTTCCAGAGGGCCTAAAGACACTCACTTCATTGCTCCAAAACATTTTCTGAGGGGTGTTCTGGCATTCTTAAATATTTGCGGTTTTATACAGCTTAGAAAAAGTAATTAATGGTGAGAATGCTTCAGTGGAATTAGGTGTTATCTGTGTAGAATAGGTTCACTATGAACAAACTACCAATCTGCAATTTCTACAACTTGCACAAGTTTGGTGAGACAGAACACACACAGGGTGAAGGAAGCCACTTTACTGCTCATAGGTGGGAAGTAAGGGACAACAGAAGCCTGGAATTTATGGCAAGCCAGTACTCCAAGGCTAATGAAAGATGTTCAAGTGGATGGAGTCTTGTCCGTGCAGGCTGTTAGGGTCCGGATAGGGTGAGGGCAGCGTGCTGAATGGGTGAGGAGAGACACAGCACCAGTAACCCAGAGATTTGAGTAAATGCAAAGAATTGCAACACACAAAAAGGTTAAAAAAGAGAAGTTCATTTAAAAGTAAATTAGAGCGAGAAATAGAAGGGAGATAGAAGATTCACCGCCCCAAGGTGGGGGAGGGGGCCAAAGCCAGGAAGCATGGAGACAGCCATAGAAGAGCACAAGGCCACACCAGAGTCTAGCAAGGCAATGACTGCAGGTTGCTTGTGGTTGAGTCCTCTTAACCATTCCCCTTGATGGGGGAAATCATTAAGGTGATTGGGTGGTGGTCTGCTCCACGTTATCCCGAAGGGGCAGGCAAGCACAGGTACTGAGGTCAGGTTATGGACAGCAGGCAGATGGGTGGGTTAGTCACATGATTGCTGCCATGGTGGGGTTTATTTGTGTCATGTAGGTCACAAAGAGCTGATTAGGTTAACCCTGGGTGGGGGGCATTCCTGCAAGAGACTTGTTAAACATTTGCAATTCACAAACTCAGACATTTGTAATTTACAAACTCCTTGACCAAAAGTGGTCATATTATCATTTTTATGACTTTGACCAGCAAAGGGTGATCTTTGATCTTTGACCTTGACAAGGAACCTAAAAGTTTACTAGTGATTATTATGATAAACCATGAATAGCTGTCCTGGTCTTGCATCTGATGGAGATCTGCTGGGTGGTGGTGGTGGGCTTGGGATAGGCTGCTGCTTGTTCTGCAATAGAATGTCTGAATGCTTTCTAATCGCTACGCTGAGGCAAAAAGACTAAACCCTTTCACATGCCCCATGGCACACTGCAGCTAAGGGATGCCCAAAGCATTCCACTCTGGATTTTTACATCCCGGGAGTCACTTGAGTTGTTCTAGCAAAGTGCTGCAAGACATACTCTTCTGGGAGGGCCAGGAACAGATTCCAGACTGTTCTGGACAGTCCCTCCTTCTCTCATGAGTTTTCCTTCTTAGCATATTCCATAAGTATTCCAAGGACCACGAGTAAGAAAGACCGACATATGGACAGCATTAGCGGATTCTGATGTTCTGGCTTCTCAAGCAGGAGGTTGGAGGGAAGAGAGAGGCTGAGCTATTAAATCTCTTAGTCTTCTCCCATGTGTCTCTGAGCTATCTGTACAGAAGCTGCAGGTAAAGCTCCCGTTACATGGTGCTGTGCACACATCTCTGTCATTCCAGGTTCTGGTATCTGCTTTGTCCAACCACTTTGGTGTAATGTACTACATTCGCTAGCCTTAGATACTGCACTGTTCCTTTCAGTTTCTCTATATTTTGCATGCCTCTTTAGCCCCTTAATTTACCTGTCTTCAAATTACTAATTTTAAATGCCATATCTGTTGGGCTTAGTTTGGTTCTGTTTTTCAGAATCTCCAATGCCCCTTACCACCAAGCAGGCTGATTCCTAACTTCCCAGCAGGGAAACCTGCAAAGCCCACTGATGTGTGGAGGCCTCAAAGCCTCAGGAATTAAACAGTAGATCACCAGTGAGACTGGTATCAATGGGGTGGAGATGCAGCAGTAAGTCTGAGTGAGCCAATGACTTGAAAGAATTTTAAATGCCGATACCTTCCTTAAGCTTTTAGCTAAGTGATCTGCCAACCCCTTGCCAACCCTGGATTTTTTTAACCCTTGAGAGAACAGAAGGTGTCTGGGCTAGAGAAAAACTGGCACAGCTGAGAGGGCTTACACCATTAATCAAGAGCCCCTCTAGACCTCTTCCTCCTTTCTACCTAAGCATGCTGGTAATCAATCCTTTACCTTTGAGTCAAATGTTATGAAACATTTTCTCTGGGTAGTGTAACCGGTCAAGGGGCTAAGACTGAAAAATAGAATTGAGAATTCTCTGATCAAATCCCATCCTTATCATTTCACCATGAAACTCAGGTAGAACAGACCCCACGTGCATGATCTTAGCTGACGGTCACATTTTTGTTGTTCTCCAATATAAGTTATGAGAAGTGAGCCAAAGATTTCAAGATATTGGAGGAAAAATACCTAACATGATAAAAAGCAGAAAGAGAAGCATTAAACTGGCACATTCTTGGCAGAGAGAAAACACCTAAACTCCATCATTAGCATCTTCATAAGTATAAATGAAGCTGCATCCACAAAATAGAAACAGGAATACTCAGCAAATATATAAGAACTCTTGGAAATTAAACACTGGAGAGCAAAAATAAAACCCAAATAAAGGATTTAGATGATCAAGTTGAAGATATCTCCAAGGAAGTAGAAACTATACTAAAATAATTTCTCAAGAAGTCCAACTTCTAAATAATAGGAAATCTGGAGTAAAAAGTATTTTTTAAAAGCACCTGAAATAGATGATAATATCATTAATAAAATAATCCAAGGAAGTTCCCATTTACAATTAAAAGATCCCTAAGTACATTGGAAGAAATATGTCCATAGCAAAGTACATTTTAGGAAATTTCAGAGTAATTATGACTAAGAGAAGATTCTACAGGGTTTCAGAGAGAGAGAGACTCTGTAAACATGTAAGCATAAACAGCAGCCTTGGAAGAAAGGAGGCAATAGAATTATTTCTTGAAAATTCTCTAAAAATGTAATAAACAACCTAAAATGATGTAAGATGGCACAGGTATCGTGGGTCTCCAGACAGAGAAGGTCAAGGTGTGTCACTGTCAAATTGCCATTGGATTATCTTTTGTTCTTTAACATTTATACTGAAGTGGCTTATCACAGGTAGCAACCATACATCAGGTCAAAAATTGAAATATTACCGACATCCAGATGTCCCCTCTTGTCTCTTCAGAACCACTACTTATTCTACATTCTCCAGATGTAACAAGCATCTTACCTTTTAACACCGTAGGTTAGTTTTGTCTCTACTTCTAATTATTTAAATAGAATCATAAAGTTCATATTCACTGTTTGGCTTCTGTTCTTCTATGTTACATTGCATATGGTTATTGCTCACTCGTTTCCATTACTTTTTAATTACTCAGTTGCATGAATGTATGCTAATTTGCTTATCCATTCTGCTGTTGGGGATCACTTGGGTTGGTGTTCACTTTGTGCTGTTACAAAGAATGCTGTCACAAATGGGTTTGCACATAACTTGGTGCATATGTGCTTGCATTTATTTTGAATATATATCTGGACTGTAGGGAATGTCTATGTTTAACTTTCATAGACAGTGATATATTGCTTTTCTAAGTGACTATAGCAATTTGTGGTTCTGCCACTAGTGTATAAAAAATTCTGTTGCTGTGTATCTTCAGCAACATGGATATTTGTGAGTTTTTTAATTTTAGCTGTTCTAGGGTATGTGTAGCAGTTTCCTATTGTGGTTTTACTCAGCTACTAAGTGATGTAACCAATAGTCAAAATAAAGTCTATTGGATTCTGAAGTATATTCTTTAGTATACAGTTTGATGTTCTAATTGCATTAATTCAATAAAACTAGCCATGCAAAATTTATGAATTTTTAAAAATATTATATTTCCACTAAAACAGTTATATATAAACATAATTTGTATTGTCACGTTTTTGCTTTTCCTTTGAATTTCTATTGCATTGGCACAGTTTATGTGAACAGTGAGATCTCTGCAAGAAATATTGTTTTTAGGAAAGAGATAATTCAATGCAAAAGGAAAGAAAGAGAGGGTGAAGGGAGGGGACAGAGGGAGGGAAAGAGAAAGAAAGGAAGATTCTTCTTTTTGTTGTTGACACAGCTACCCTGCCCTTTATTTTTTAGCAACAAAATTTTCCTGAGAGGAATAGGACATTTTGTTTGTCTTGTCAATGTAATTAGTGCTGTAAATGCATGAGGGTTAGAGAAAATGAAGTATGCCAGTGCATATAGCTTTATAAGATACTGTATGTGTGTGTGTGTGTGTGTCTGTGTGTGTGTGTGTGATGAGAGAGAGAGAGAGAGAATTCAGGTTCTCCAGAAAAAAACAGAATCAACAGGATAGTGTGTGTGTGTGTGTGTGTGTGTGTGTGTGTGTGTGTGTGTGTGTATGTTAGTTCAGGTTCTCCAGGAAAAACAGAATCAACAGGATACCGTGTGTGTGTGTGTGTGTGTGTGTATGTGTGTGTGTGTGAATTCGGATTCTCCAGAAAAAACAGAATCAACAGGATACTCTGTGTGTGTGTGTGTGTGTGTGTGTGTGTGTGTGTGTGTGAATTCAGGTTCTCCAGAAAAAACAGAATCAACAGGATACTGTGTGTGTGTGTGTGTGTGTGTGTGTGTGTGTGTGTGTGTGTGTGTGTGTGTGTGTGTTAGTCAGGGTTCTCCAGAAAAAACAGAATCAACAGGATTGTTCGATCTACCTATCTATCTATATACTAACGTACAACAGAGAATTATCATAGGAATTCTTTCACACAACTATGGAGGCTGAGAAGCCCCACACTCTGACATCTGCAAGCTGTGAACCCAGAAGGGTCAGTGGTACCGTTGTAGTCCAAGCCCAAAGGCCTGAGGGCCAGAGGAGCCAGTGGTGTCACTCTCACCCCAAATAGACACAGGAAAAGACCCATGTCTCAGTTCAACCAGTCGGTAAGGAGGTGATGCTTCCTACTCGATTTTTTTGTTCTATTCAGGGCTTTGACTAATTGAAAGTTGTGTCCAACCACATCAAGAAGGGCAATTTACTTCATTCAGTAGATTCATTTCAACTTAATTGTTAATCTCGTCCAGAAACACCCTCAAGGAAATTCCGAGGATACCGTTTCACCAAATATCTGAGCACCCTGTGACCCTGCCAAGTTGACACATAAAATGGACCATGGCATCATACAGATGTGACTAATGATCACAAGTTTATCATGTGCATGGACATCGTCCTGCTGTTGTAAAGCTATTTTAAAGAAGACCACAGTTCTCTGTGGTTGTCATGTGATAGTCTGCTCCTGTGGGGTGTTTGTGCTCCAACTCACTATCCTGTGGTGTGTGCAGAGCTGGATGTGTGTGTGTGTGTGTGTGTGTGTGTGTGTTATAATATATCGTGAAATAGCCAACACATTTTGTGAAAAGGCATATTGGAATAGTATTTAAAATTGTTTGTTTTTATATCAACAAGCATAAAACACCAGAAGTCAAAACAAAATTCCAAATAAGTAGCAAATTCTTTTAGAAAAGACTAATTTAAGCATTTAACTAGCACAGAGTAGGGTAATGCAACATTTAGATGGAATATAGTTGTCATTCTAGAAAACAATAACCATACTTCCATGTAAAGAATCCTATAGAAAGAAGAATACTTTTAAAATTAATTATTTACTAAGAAGATTACTGGTAATGGATAGCCAGGTAAACTTAGTAAGAACTTTCAGTAACAAAAATTACATATTCTTATGTAAACGTTGAGACATTTAGAAAAATGTAATGTGAATAAGAGACCTTATTCTTACAGTAACCTGTGTTGCTGTAAGAATTGCTAGCAGCCAAATGTGGTCATAATTGTACTGAACACTACATTGGCAAAGATACTGTGGTCATGCTCTTTTTTTTTTAAATGCTCTGGCATGAGCCTGAAATCTACGCTTCAGTAAAAACACATTGGAATTAATCACACATTTTCATGTATTTATCCACACAACCATCACTATGGCTTATGAGGAAAGAAAGAAGAAAAAGAGATAAAAACATAGTAACTTGTGCTTAAACTTCCGAAGTCACAACAGATGTTGTGTAGTTATGTATTCTGTGAGATAAAATATCTTTAAAAATATATATATAAAAATAATGAGTATTTAGTAAACAACTGAAAAACGCAAGTTATCCTATTGGAATGATGTCATTCCCAAATTTACATAAATGTAACATAATACCTGTAACAAAAGGAATCAGTGCCAGCGACATAGAACCATTATGAAACTCGAAGTACTATACTCTCATATCATTCCTTTGTACACACCCAGAATCACTTGCATCTATGAAGGGTCGTAGCCCTGTGATACAGCTTAGCTGCCAGATGCACTGAATGATTTGGGCTCTCCACCCACATGGTTCAGCAGAACTGTGCTTATTTTCTCATGTGCAGTATTTGATGTAAACACAATTTTTAGCTTTTATCTAGTCCCTCTTTGGGCAGATCGGAATTAATAGACTCGTGGTAAATATTTTGTCTCGGCTAGGTCAGAGGAAGGCCATACAATTTCAGCAAGTAAATTTCAGATCTGATCATCATCATCATTATATTGTTGCTGTAGGCTTGTCATAACATTATTATGAGTGGAAAAGAAATATTACTTTCTTCCAGGGCACTCTGAAAAATGCCCACTACTTCCATGTAGTACTCCAGGAAAGGCCTTAATAGGACGGTGATTCAGAGCTTTCTCTCTTCTCTCTTTTGCTCTCCATTGTCACAATAGGACAAACATTGATCTCTCTTAGTTTGGGGTAGGAAACGGAAAGTCAATGTCGAGTCTACGGTGGGAAGATCACGTTCTGAGAAGAAATATGAACCTTATAAATCGTTCTCTTTAAAATAGTTCCCCAATTAAAATCATATGCTATTTGGAGGCCTAATTTGGTTTGCAAGCACTGAAGACTTCTGTTAGCGCTAAAGTAAATTAGGCTTCTTGTGCGTCCATGCCCAGAATTTGAGCTGTGTCCCAATGACCTGGAGGTATCCAGGCCATGATTCTGATCCTGAGGAAAGACAAGTGACACCTCTGAAATCAGGTGATTTAGGGTCACCTATATGTCGCCTAATATGTTTCAACTTGAAATATAATATATGGGAAGAATGTGAATAAAATACAATCATGCCAAATTAGGGAATTTTATAAAATGAGTATCCAGTAAACTACTCCCAAAACCTCACAGATACACCCTAACTGTGTAACTTTCTAGTCAAAACCTCAATCCCTACATAGGTAAACACTCTCTTGAATTTTCTGATCTTCCCTCATTTGCTTTTCTTTTAAAAATAACGTATCACCTACATGTGCTTTCTTTAACAGCATATTGGATTTTTTTTCTGACTTTGCGTTCTATAACAGCTTGCATCATATTCTATATATGAGGAAGGCCCCCCTGCTAAAAAAGTTACCTTTTAAAGGACCGACCCCTTGTAGTACAGGCTTCCTCTACTAAATAAATGTTTTGAGAACTACTAGCATTGTTGTGAGAGGGTGTGTTCAGCTTCAGTGAAATTTTTTGAAGATTCTTTCAACATGTTTGCCTATTTCATAATGAGTGATTTATAAGAACAGCATGTGGCAGTGAAATTTTGTTTTCTGTTGGGGAAAAATGTGGTGGAAACAGTCATTATGTTACAGACAACTTACAATGACTGCTCTGAGTAAAGCATACATTTACAAATGGTTTTTCCTTTTTAAACAAGGTGAAATGTAAAGACAACCTCAATCTGGGTATCCTTTGACCAGCTGAACTGAAGAAAATGTAATGAAAATTCATCAAGCCATTTTGGAAGACCACTGTCGGACTATTGATGAACTTGTGGAGATGACTGGGGTGTCCTGGAGTTCCTGTCAGCAAATTTTATCTGAAAATTTGGACATGGAACGAGTTTCATCAAAATCTGTGCCTCCCAGCCGGGCTCGGTGGCTCAGCCTGTAATCCCGTGCCTTTGGGAGGCTGAGGTGAGTGGATTGCCTGAGCCCTGGGGTTCGAGACACGCCTGGGCAGGCAAAACCTCATCTCTACAATAAATCAAAAAATTAGCTGGGCGTGGAAGTGCACACCTGTAGTTCCAGCTACTTGGAAGGCTGAGGCGGAAGGATCGCCGGAGCCGAGCAGGTCGAGGCTGCAGTGGCCGGGAGCGGCCACTGCACTCCAGTCTGGGCGACAGAGTGAGACTCCAACTCCAAAAAAAAAAAAAAAAATCTGTGCCTCCCTTGCTCACACCTGAACAAAGAGACCATAGCATGGCTGCATGCCTACTCTGAAGCAGCAGTTGTAAGCTGACCCTGGCTTTGTTTTCCAAAGTTGTAACCGGATAAGAATCTTGGTGCTGCAGTTAGCACCCAAAACGAAGCGACAACTGAGCCAACGGAAAACTGTCACTTACTCATGACCCAAAAGAGCACGTCAAGGGAAGTCAAATGGGAAAACATTGATCATCGATTTATTTGATGCGAGAGGGATTGTGCCCTCAGAATGTATTCATCCAGATCAAGTAGTGAACCAAAGCTTTTGTCTGGAAGTTTTGAGAAAGTTGCCTTACAATTTGCAGAAGAAATGTCTCGAATTGTGTGTCCCACCCTCCGTATTCACCAGATCTGGCCCCAAGCGACTCTTGTTTTTTTTCCCCAAGAAGAAAATCCTCAAAGGGAAACATTTTGCCTATGTAGAAGAGGTGAAACAAACAAACAAAAAAACCCCGGCAGAAGCACCAAATGGCATCAAAATTGACAAGTTCAAAAACTGTTTCGAGACCTGCCTGGGCAACTTGGCGAGACCTCATCTCTACAATAAATCAAAAAATTAGCTGGGCGTGGTAGCGCGCGCCTGTAGTTCCAGCTAGTTGGAAGGCTGAGGCGGAAGGATCGCCGGAGCCGAGCAGGTCGAGGCTGCGGTGGTCGGGAGCGGCCACTGCACTCCCACTCCAGTCTGGGTGACAGAGTGAGACTCCAACTCAAAAAAAAAAAAAAACTGTTTTGAGAAAGGGAAAAGATTTTTAGATAGTTGTAGTGTATCAAAAGGAGAGTACTTTGAAGGTGGCAGAAGTTTAAACGTTTACGAAAAAATAGTCAAGCGTGGTGGCTCACACCTGTAATCGTAGCACTTTGGGAGGCAGAGTGAAATGAAAACCTGAGCCAATGGGGTCGAGACTAGCCTGGGCAACATGGTGAGACTTCATCTCTACAATAAAGCAAAATATTAGCTGGGCACTGTGGTGCATGCCTGTAGTTCCAGCTACATGGAGGGTTGAGGCAGAAGAATCACCTGAGCCCAGCAGGTCAAGGCTGTGGTGGCTCTGAGTATGCCCCTGCACTCCAGCCTAGGGTACTCAAAAAAAAAAAAAAGGGATAAATACACAATTATTAAAAATAAAATTCCTGATTGTTTTGGACCCCCTGTTGTATTATTTTATTTCTTAATTTTTTCCCCTTGAAATTATGACAGCAGGTCCCAGGCAAGAGGATTGCCTGGACGCAGGGGTTCGAGACCAGCCTGGACAACTTGGTGAGACCTTGTCTCTACAATAAATCAAAAACTAAGCCTGGTGTAGTAGCGTGCGTCTGTACTTCCAGCTACTTGGAAGGCTGTGGTAGAAGGATAGCCTGAGTCCAGCAGGTCAAGGCTGTGGTGGCCATGAGCGTACGACTGCATGTCAGCCTGGGTGACAGAAGGAAACTCCAACTCAAAAATAAAAAAAAGAAATTATGACAAGAGCCATTCATATTCACGTATGAAGTTATAAACTTTCCTAGAATTCAATGGCATGCACATACAACAATGTTTCTCTCAGTTCTACTTTTGATGGACATTTAGTTTTGTTTTTTCCTCCGTGGCCCAGACTGGAGTGCAGCGCCCGCTCCCGGCCACCACAGCCTCGACCTGCTGGGCTCCGGCGATCCTTCCGCCTCAGCCTCCGCCTTCTAAGTAGCTGGAACTACAGGCGCGCGCTACCACGCCCAGCTGATTTTTGATTTACTGTAGGGATATCATTGCACTTGTATCTGAAACTCATGTGAACAGATTCTTTTAGAGCATCTCTCCAAGAGTCAAATCAATCTAGGTCAGGTCCTTTGTATTCAACATGAATATGAAAAGATGCTGATAACCTGGTCTTCCAATTTCAGGGTGTCAATCGATACTTCCTTTTGAAACATCTGATAGTATATGTTGGTCCACACTCATTATTTGGTGTTCTCAGACTTTTTTTTTTATGAGTTGGAGTCTCACTCTGTCGCCCAGACTGGAGTGCAGTGGCCGCTCCCGGCCACCGCAGCCTCGACCTGCTGGGCTCCGGCGATTCTCCCGCCTCAGCCTTCGAGTAGCCGGAATTACAGGCGCGCGCTACCACGCCGGGCTGATTTTTTGATTTACTGTAGCGGTGAGGTCTCGCCAAGTTGCCCAGGCGGGTCTCGAACCCGCGGGCTCAGGCCATCCACTCACCTCAGTCTCCCAAAGCACGAGATTGCAGGCTGAGCCACCGAGCCCGGCTTATTCTCTGACTTTTGCATGTGGCCATTAAATCCTATCTAATTGCACCTTATTGTGGTTTTCAATGACAATTCTCTTGATACTAAAATGTTTGTTATTAAGAAAACTTGAAATATTCTGAGTTCCAGAAAACCCCGAAATATATTATCTTCTAAACTTGTTATAATTTTGTTCTAATAATTGAAGATGATTGCTGTATATGGTATGGGGTCATGTATTATTTTTTAAAAGCATTCGCATTGTTCATCTGACATTTATTGAAATGACTGCTTGACCCTCTGTGCTATAGTACCTCTCTGCCATGCACCAAGTGCATGAGCTTCCCTAAATGACAAAAAATTATATTAAAACGGAATGACTAGATGTTTTACATCGTTAATTATTATGGAAATGTAAATACAAACTACAATTTGCTACTATAATAGGAATACGAGATGCCTACAATTAAAAAGACTGACAATAATAGAGTAACCAGAACTTAGCACTGTACGATGAGTGAAATTAATCAAACTATACAAATACATGGCAGAATTTTTAAAATTTGCTATATTGCCTTGGCTTAGTAACTATAGTTGCAGAATCTGAGGTACAGATTAAGTTTTGGTTAACCCAAAGTGCATATAATTCTACAATTTTTTGTGTGTGTCTTTTAAAATTTAGTTTGGTAATGATTTCTGTATTTAGTTACTAATGGGATTTAGGGCTGTCTTAGATTTGGGTTATATAATCCAGCTTTTGTTAATGCCTAACACATATTTGTGCTTATGTGCAAGTGTTTCTGTTGGGTTTTTTTAAAACACATATGTGTGATTATATGCAGTGTTTCTGTTGGGTTTTTTTTAACCTACCAGTAAAATTTATGAAACACAAGGTATGAATATGACGGGACAGAAATATAGTCTTTCAAATGATTCCTTGCTATTTCTGTGTCTTGGAGAGTAGCTCACTAATGCCATATTTTTCTTCTATATTAGACCTTAGTGCTATGAAAAAAAGTTCTCTAATTGAGTGTTGTTTCTGTACATATTGAATAAGACAAATTCACTCCTAATATGCCATTCCTTCGATATATTACTAACCTTCTTTTGTTAATTCTAAAAGAGTTTTGTATCTACATTTATAGGTGAGATTAATTTCTACTCTGTATTTTTGTAATGCCCTTGTCAGGTTTATACATCAAAGGCATGCTGAACTATTAGTTCAAAGTACTTCCAGGTTTTTTAATCTCTGGAAGAATTGATAAAATATTAGTGTTCTTTCTTTTTAAATGTTTAGTATACTTTATTATTTGACTTCTTTTGGCTTAGTATTTTCTTTAGAGAGGGATTAAAAATAAAATTTAATTTCATTAATAGAAATAGATTTTCTTTTGTTTCAATTTTGACAAATTGTATCTTTCTATAAAGTTATATATTTCATATAAATGTTCAATTTTATTTGCTTAAATTCACTGATAATAGTCTCTTATTCTTTTTAAAATATCTATAATATGTTGTGGTTTGCCTTTCATTACTGATATTGGTATCTTCATAAGATCTCTTGTTCATTTTTTTCCAGGAGCTTATTCATTAATCAGAATTGCCTGATTTTATTATTAAACAGTATGTGAATTTTTTTCAGTTACTCTACATTTATTGGCTGATATTTTTTGTGAAGAAAAAATATTCCCTTACTCATGCTTTCTGAAACAACAAAAGGTTCCATGCTCACATTGCATTTTTTTTCTGCTGAAACCTGTAATTAGGCGTTTCTTCACAGTCTGAGTTCCTTTTAAACGGAGATATATTTATAATCTAATATCTGGTACTTCTTATTGTTAGGTAGTCATCATTGTTTCTAAATACTTTTAGTAGACAGAGCTAAGAAATATGCTTAAAATTCATGTATTCATAATGACATGTTGAATTGAAATCTATAGCTATTCCATTTTTCTTCATATTTTCCCATTCAATATTTGTTTTTCCTTCCTTCTTTAGTGGAAACACTGATACCAAAAAATCAGTAATTTTACTCTTTTGCTCTAACCTAAAACACAATACAAAATAGTTTCAGAATTATGATACCTACAAAAATTACAAGCCTATTACATAAATATCATTTTTTTGGTAGGTTTTGAAGGTTTTTCTTTTTATTTTTCCTTTTCATAATTTTTCTGCATATACTTGGGTTTATTTAGTCATATTATTTCTAGAAAAAATTTAACTCCCAGAAAAAATAGTTAACAATTTTTATGGGATTTCACTATGTTGTCTCTGAATGGAGACATCTTACCAATATGGATATTTTTATTTCTTTTCCTTGTCTAATTGCACTTTTTAAGTAATCTCACAAAATATTTAACAAAATAATGCGACCAGGCATCTTTTCTTTGATCCCAAAGAATAAGGGACATATAGTCCCTTAGTGACTACATGTTTAATGTTACACTTAAGTATGATGGTAGCTATATTTTTCTTCATATATGTGATAACGAATTACCACAATTTTTTCATCTTTTAAAACAGTATGATCTTAAGGTTTTTAACATCAGAAATCTGAAACACAAGTCTCATTGGTGGGAAGAGCTGTGAGCTTGCTCATTTGTGTTGGCCGAGTTCACAAAGGCTTCTGCTTTTAAGGGTTTAAAGGATTGAACCAGACCCACCCAGATAATCCAGGGTAATCTCACCATATCAAGATCCGAGATCTCTAGCCTTAATACCACCTGCAAATTCCTTTCTGCCATATAAGGAAGCATTCACAGGTTTTTGGGGATTAGGCATTAGGACATGGAAATTTGGGGGGAGTACCATGATTATACTTTTTCTTATCAAATTTAAAAAAATGTAATTTATTCATAGGTTGTGGGAAATATTATTATAGATAGGTGCTAATTTTTATCAAATATTTTTGGTGATTCGTAAAATATGTTTTCCTTTTATTCTTTTAACGTAATGTACTGCATTGATTTTCAAACACTGGAAGAAACTTGCATTGCTGAGCTAAACACCATTTTTCATTATATGTTATTTTTCATATTTTCCTAGACTTAATTGCTAATATTGTATTAAATGTCTTGGTGTCTGTGTTCATAAAACATATTGGTCTCTAAATTTCTATTCTTATAGTATCTTTTTCTGGTTTGGCATCCAAATAATGCTCATGTCATAAAAGGAGCTGAGAAATGTTTCCATCTCTTCTATTTTCTGAAAAAGCTTTGTGTAAAATTGACACTGTTTTTACCTTTATTGTATTTATGGTTCATCACTGAAAACATCTGGGCCTCAAAGATGCTTGTTATGAAAATATTATTGATTATTAATTTCTTTAATAAATATATGGATACTTGTAATATTTTCTTTTTATTTATTATTATTTTTTGAGTCAGGTTCATTCTGTTGCCCAGGCTAAAGTGCAGTGGCATGATAATGATGATCATGGCTCATGGAAGCCTAGACCTCCTGGACTCTGGCAATTCTGCCACCTCAGCATTCCTAGTAGCTGGGATTACAGGCATACACCACTACACCTGGCCAATTTTTTTTTTTTTTTTTTTTTTGGAGGCTTCACTATGTTGCTCATGATGGTCTTGAACTTCTGGGTTTAAGCAATCTACCCACCGCAGCTTCCCAAAGTGCCTGGATAAGAGATCTGAGCCACCATGCTGGCCCATATTCAGAATTTCTATTTTCATTGTTTTGTTCTGTTGTGCTTTTTAGTGAATATGTCTATTTTGCTGAAGTTAACACATTTATTGATAAAAGTTAATAATATATTTTTTTAATTTCTTTGGTGTCTGTGATATGTGGTAATAGTCTCTCTTTCATTACTAATATTGGTAGTATGTTTCTTATTAATCTTAATTTATCTAACTAGAAATTTATCAATTTAATTGCTTTTCAAAAATATGCTTAATTATTTTTCTTATCTTTTTTTATTTCAATAATTTCTTGCCTTAAACATTATTTTTCTTCTACTTTGGGTTTACTTTCTTTCTCTTTTTTTAGCTTATTAAGGAGGAAATTACCATCTGTTATGTATATTTCTCCTTTTCAAAATTTCATATCTATAAAAGTTCTATCACATAACCTGGAAAGAAAGTATGTGTAGCTATTTATTTGTAAGAGAGAAAAAATTGCTTCCTCTGGTTTTCATATTTCTTAGTTGGTGTGAACTCCTATAACAATAGACAGATTAGCAAAATAAAAATAAATGGAAATTTAATAACTTGTGTATCTCATGCATATGTCAAGATACACTGAGAAATGAGGAGCAGAATCTCAAAGAAATGGTTTTGAATTCAGGCCGAAATACCATCTTCAACTGAAGGAAAGGATATTGTGTGAGTATTAAGGGCAAGTGACCAGATAAAGCAGAGCAAACTAAAGAAAAGTGTGTTGTGCTGATGTAAGTCAGCGCCTTCACCATTATCCTGAGTCTCCAGTGATTTAGAGTTATGTATGCTTCCTGGTGCAGAGAGGGAAACACCTTTTCGAATGGAGATTTCCTTTAGAGATGTAAATTTCCTGTACAAAAAAGGATATCTTCTATTCTGTTTTCAGAGCTTCTCCTGTATTTGCAATCTCTCAAATATTGAGCTCAAAATAGCCCTTGTGCCAAATGGACATGTTTTAGGGTGTCACATTCTGGTCATCTACATGTCAATTCTTTGGTGTAGGGAGAGGTATTTTAATGTTTTCTTGTATAGTTTTGTGCATATCTTGTTATGATTTCTGCTTTGAGATTATTTTAGTTTTTTTGTTTGTTTCCATAAAAAAGTTTTCCTTTTAGTTGAATTTTCTCTTAGTTGAATTATAAAATGTATTGATTACTTTATTAAGTTTTTAAACTGCTTGCATATTTTATTATTTCTTTTCAAGTTTTTTCTAGCTACATAATTTCATTATTATTCAATAAAAAATTTTTAAATTTGATTCAAATTTTTATAACATGAATTGTTTTTCTTATATCTGAATATAGTAACTAAATTCTTCAAAATAATGATAAATCATAATATTATAATGAAGATTCTTACTTAAAGTAAATAAATATAATGACCCGTTACATTTTTCCCATTAAGTAATTTGCTGGTTTTTGAATGAGGTGTAAGAATGTATTTTATCATGTTAAAGAGTTACCCATCAACTTCCATTTGACTGATGTTTTAAAAGCAAGTATTTAAAGTTTAAAGGCTATTTGCAATTTCTATGGAGATAATCATATTATTTTTTCTTAGATGAATTTACATGATGAATTATATTAGTGGTTTCCTAACAGTGAACCAGTTTTACATTCCTAAAATAAATTCTGCTTCATCAGGGTATATGTATTTACATTTGCAAATATTTTATTTAGAAATTTTACATTACTATACAAAACCATGATTGATCTGAGAGTTTCCTTTTTTGCTATTATTATCAGATTAGAATGTCAATATTTTACTTGCTTCATGGCAAATGGAGTTTACTTCATTTCTTCTTCTTTAGAACACTCTACGTATCATTAGAACTACCTGTCTTAAAAATACTTGTAAAATTATTGTGTGAAAAATATGGGCCTGCTGATTTTTCTGTGAAAGTTCTTGAATAAGGTTCTGAATTTTTTTCATAAACATTATCTTTTCTAGGCACAGTCAATTATAGCATACTAAAATTTCCTAAGAAATGACCCACTTTACCTTTGTTTCCAAAGTTATTCAAATTTTCAGTCATTCAAATTAATCTAATATTTTTAAAAATTGTCCTCTTTGAATCACTATTTTCTACTTTAGTGACTGCTTAAAATCATGAATATTTATGATTTTTTCCTTATTGCTTCATTATGTACCTAGTGGTTTATCTGTGGTTTTGAAAAATTTAGAATCAACATTCTGAATAGTTTTGAAGTTCTGCCAATTTTCAAACGTCATCCATATTAGTTTCTGACTTTATATTTATCATTTTACCCCTTCTTCATTTTACTTTCCTCTTTTTTTCTTGTGCTTTTTAAATTGAGTATTTGATTCCTTTATTTTAATTCTTTCATTTGTATTCCTTTATCTAAAGCTATATACATTTTCTTCTGAAGCTGTTTTATTTTTATCTCAGAGCCTAATGTATAGTGTGTTATTGTTATTTTTTTAAAATCTGGAAATGTGAATTTCACATTTCTTTAGAATCCAAAGTTGATTAATCGAGTTACCAAATTTTTAAATATAGGTGGCATTTCTTTTGATTTTGTTATTTGTTTCTGGCTTTACTGTATGTGATAACTAGTTGTTTTATACTCATGGAATTTAATGTGGTTTTCTGCATTAAATAGGCTATCAAAATTTTGTGTGTGCTCTATTAAATTGGTGTTCTTTTGAAAACAATGGTATATTTGCTATTATTGAGATACAACAATCTCTTGCACACATACATACAAAGAAAAAATATCTATCTTATAGATCTGGATGACTTTATGTCTTTTATATTTTAGTTGTTTGTTGACTTCTGTTATAATTTGGATTCAAAGTCCAATTTTAGTGTTTCTAGTTGTTTCTATATCATCTGTACCTTCTGTTTTATGAAATAAATAATAGGTTGTTTGATGCACAGATATTCACAAATGCTTTATTTGCAATGTGAATTGTGGTCATTAAGTAGTAAAGTGTTCCTTGGGGTTGAATGTTCCCTTTTCCATTTCTGATATCAGGATTACACCAAATGCTTTCCTTTGTGTGTATTAATTTCTATAACTTTACCCACCCTAATTTAGTCTTCCTCAGTCCATTTGTGTCTGGTGTGTTACTTGTAATTTTTTTGCATGTGAGTTAAGCAAATTAACATTTATTAATATAACATATAATTAGTATGAAGTATGTCATAGTATGTTAGGTACCTAAATATACTGTGTATTTTATTACATTTATCATAACTTTTTATTTCTGTAGCTCACTTTGTTTGAAGCTTCCCCTTCTCCTTCCGAGGGGTCATTGAAAAGAAATTGGCATTCAAATGCAAGAAATGAACAAATAAAACTTTGGCTCATTTTCTTCACAAAAAAAAAAAAGAAAGAAGGAAATTGGCAAAAGGCAAATTAATAGGAGAAGCAAATACAAAATTTAACGTGCATGAGACAAAATCAAAAGAAGTGACTACCCAGTGACTCAATAAGGTCCAGATACTTATAAACTCTTCTTCATAAGGATATAGAGATGTAGGGGGTGTAGAGGTAAATGATTATTTAGAGGAAATGAATAAGCCCAAACAACAGTGGCTTGAGACAAAGTTATTCTGAGCTCTGAGAAAAGCAACAGGAATATAAGGGGTGGCAATCCACTGTAAACAAAGGTTTTCTCATTATACAGATAAAGCCCATCAGGTAAACTCTTAGAGATGGCTTCCGAAGAACAGATGAGTAGTCTTTCTGGGCATGGTAAGGATGCCCAGTTTCTTCTCCAGTGGTTGATTTTTCTTAAATATTTGATGACGTTTTTAGAGCAGGGGTCTTAAGACAATTACACTGCTTTTGGAAAGAAATTTTATTTATCAGATAAGGATTCTATGGTGCTTTGGAAAAGAAATAGGACAAGAAAGACGAGAGTTTGGGGGAAGAGCAGAGAGAGATCTCTGTACTGAGACTCATTTCTGATGCCTTTCCATTTTCTTTAATTCAAAACACTTAGCATGTCAAAGTGTGATATTTGGGGCTTTATTTTGCCCCAATAAAGCTTTATGGTTTTGTTCAAGTAGAAGCTTTTACTAACACCTTTGATAATGTACTGAGCTCTGTTTTTACCTCTTTTAGTTTCTACTTTTTGTTTAATCATCTTTGAATAATATTCCTTGAGTGTCACCTATATTCTGTCATAAATTAGGACGCTTATACAATTCTCTCTCACACTCTTCCTGTTTTAAGGTATTATTTCTACTTAGTCAAATCACATATCTTTTATATACTAATTTTCCACCCTGGACCTACTTTTTTTAAAATCTTAGATTTGCAATTGAACCTAGTCAATGCTTATTGCCAGCCATGTCTCAATCATCTCTTGGTGGATGAAACATGTTTCTATTAGAACTATATAATACTTTTTGAAAGCATTTTTCAGCCGGCTCGGTGGCTCAGCCTGTAATCCCGTGCTTTGGGAGGCTGAGGTGAGTGGATTGCCTGAACCTGCAGGTTTGAGACCCGCCTGGGCAACTTGGCGAAACCTCATCTCTACAATAAATCAAAAATTAGCTGGGCGTGGTAGCGCGCGTCTGTAGTTCCAGCTACTTGGAAGGCTGAGGCGGAAGGATCCCTGTAGCTCAGCAGGCGAAAGTGCAGTGACCCGGAGCGGCCACTGCACTGCAGTCTGGGCAACAGGTGAGACTCCACTAAAAAAAAAAAAAAAAAAAGAAAGAAAGCATTTTTCTTGACATTCAGGAAATGTAAATTAAAATCAAAATGAGATACTGCTACTTATATATTAGAATTGATTAATTTTTTTTTAAAACACCAAAGCTACTGAGCTCTTGCAACTGGGGATGCGAATGGCACAGTTGCTTAAGAACAAAGATTGGTTATCTCTTAGGAAATGACACATGTGCTTATTATATAACTCATGTTATTATATAACATGTGCTTATTATATAACTCAGTAACCATACAAGAGGAATGAAAACCAATGTTGAGAGATAACAACTTGTCTTAGCCATCCTTTGGCATTTAACTTCAATATACATTTGTAATCTGTCCATTTCAATTAATTTAAATCAATCTAGGGAAAATTTATATCTCTATATTGCCAAACCTTCATTAAAAGATGAGATTTTGACCGGGCTCGGTGACTCAACCTGTAATCCCAGCACATTGGGAGGCCGAGGAGAGTAGATTGCCTGAGCCCACGGTTCGAGACTCACCCAGGCAATTTGGCGAGACCTTGTCTCTACAATAAATCAAAAAGTTAACCAGGCGTGGCAGCACGTGCCTGTAGTTCCGGCTACTTGGAAGGCTGAAACGGAAGGATCACGGAGCCCAGTGGGTCGCGGCTGTGGTGGCCGGGATATGCCACTGCCCTCCAGGCTGGGCAACAGAGTGAGACTCCAACTCAAAAGTAAAAAAATTAAAAAGGTAAGATTTTAAAATCGTTACATTGCTAGCAAATAGATACCCCATTGACATATTTTGACTTTTTATCCCACAAACCTTACAAACTAGCAATATCTTATAATAGAGAGAGAATTTTTTTTTCAGTTTTCTGCATACATAAGCATGTCATTTGTAAAACCAGATTAATCAAATGAGGGATTTATTTGACTAGAAGCTGTGTGTTCAAACCCTGTGCAGAGAGATTTATTTCAAATAATCTGCCCCTTTGTGACTCCGACTTGATGGTAGATGATAATTCCAGGGTACCTCACCTTCCTTGTTGAGAATAGTTTTTTTTCCATTAGTCTCACACGTGAGTTAAGGTCTACACTCAGCCGGACAGCTTATTAATGCTTCCACTAGAAGTAGAAGCCAACAAGCAACGATGGAGTTGTCAGACAGTTCTAGAGGAAATATGATCCCAAATACTAGGTTCTTCTTTCTGATTTTTCATTTCTTTAGTATTTCAAATGTATTTTTTCAGCTTTCAGTTAAGTCAAGACTATCAATTATAGGACAAATCAAACTTATATGTTACTAGATAGGATGCAACAAAAAGCTCACGGTATCTCACATGCAATATTCTTGCTAAGTACAAATATAAATTAAAAAATGAGTAAAAATGAAAATCATTCTGCAAAATGATTTGTCTGTAATCTTTACAAGTGTCATGGGGAGGTAATCTCTTATATATACTTGAAGTGATCAATGATATCCTTGCTCTAGCATGGATGAAAATAAAAGGTAAAAGAGAGATTATAGTTTCTAAAATCAAACCATCCTGTGCATCCTGCAGAAACCTTTTAAATTCATTCTGCAATGAGCCCTCTGGTAATATCTGGGTCACATAGGAAAATTATTTCCTTAATGACAGCATCAAATAATTTTTCATATAAATATATTCACAAGGCAGAGAAATAGTAAAATTGGACAATAATTTTTCTTCCCAATATTTAGTTAGTTGTTTATTAGAAATAGGACACCATGATGAGCTTTTCACAAATTTCTGGTTTCAGGATCAATTAATCGGAGACTGTGCATCTATGCCTCAATGATAGTCATCCACATACATACCAGGCATACTCCAAACTGATTTCTTATTTTGTTTCGGGGCCCTCTCCAATATCTAGCTGGTCCTTGAAACATGAAAAATCCTGAAATACACAACAAAAAAATTCATAAAGAATAACTATGTCAATATAGCCACTCTTACGGCAGATAACATTCATTTTCACATAAGCATAAAAATAAATCCAGAATTTTTTTTAAGTTATAGGCAGTATAAGAATTTATATGAAACTAAATAGGAAAAAATAATAACTTGTTTACCAAGAATATCAAGAAGATTATGTTATCTAGACTGCTTACATGACCCCGAAATTTCCTAAAATATTGAAGAAATTATCAAGCCCAGCCTTCTATTAGAGAGGATAAATCAATAACTGAAAATGCGAAGTTGTTGATAGTTCTAGTATTGACCCCTACAATTCTGAAACACGTAATTTCAAGTTTTTCTCAAGAAACTTTCTGAATACTAATTGCTAGTTAGGTCAATATTATGTGAATTATGACAGGTGTAGTAACCATAATGAGTGTGGATGTCTTTTAAGTACTATAACACAAGAAACATAAAGCAGTTGATCTTCAAAATACAGGGCTACTGAACTCAATATCTCGGTCATTCTTATTTTACAGCTCAACATCAGAAATAACTTTTTACCCAGATGGACTGTTAATTTGCAAGTTCTTTTTAAAAATTTTTATCTCAAACTTAAAAATATATATATATTTTTCTCATAAATAATTATCTTAAATTGGAACACTAAAAAAAATTACAGAAAGATTTTAAATTGCACATTAGAAAAAGGAAAATAAATCTTTGCTGTTTGTTGGCACATGATATTTAAAACTTTGTAATTTTAAGAAGCCTTCTTTGTTACAAAATAAAATGCCTGCTATGTAGAAAATTCAGAGCACAGAGAAGCTAAACTAAATCATCTCACCATCCAGAGATAATTAATGGAGGCATTTTATTTTGTTGGGACACATGTACCCACCTTGAGATATTATCTTAGGATAAAAACACTTTATTGCCTCCTACCATTCATGCCTTTTATTTCTCACAACTTATTATCCAATTGTTCTTGGAAATATTAATGCTTACAAAGACATCTTTTTTAAGATATTGGATATCCACCAAGCCACTCCTAGTCTCCTGTCCCAGAAAATAACAATCCTTTTATAGATGGAGACAGGCTGTGGGTCACTGGAATTGAGGCTTAGAGGAGATTTTAATTTAATAGACTGTGTTTCTTTGAGAAGCTTGTGTATGTTTATATGTTTCAGATTAAAGAGAAAATAGGATTTTCAGGGTTAAAAAAAAGAATACAATGGTAGTAGAAAAAAATAATAATTCCCAATTTAGAATCCAAACCCATCACAAGTGTATTTCCAGAATGAGAAGAGAAGAAGTTTTTAGACAAACACACTGTAAAAAAAAAAAAAAAATTAAAAAATGTGTCCAACAGATCTGGTTTAAAAGAAACAGGAAGGGTATTTTCTAGCAGAAGAAAGATGATTCCAACGGAAAGGTTCAAGAGTTAGAAAGGAACACAAAGCAACAAAATACATAAATATATGCAGCCCCCGTGGCCTTGAATGTGAGTCTGTAAATGCCTGTTTGAGTGCTTGTATCAGGATTCTTCTTGGCAGCTTATCCCCAAACACTCAAAAACATAGCAGCATATCTTTTTAATTCTTCCATGTGAGAAAATCTTCACTTAGTTTTGCTCTGAGGCTTGAGGATTGCCACAATTTGCATTTCCTTAAGATATTCCATTAATATTATCAGCAGAGGCAATAATAGTGATTTAGTGAGCACATAGGTTATTCTTCTCCAAAGCTGCTACTGTGAGGTCAGATATAATTGATTTTCTTATTTTACAGGATATTATCATAATGTTCCAAATAATTTTACGATTTTCAAAGTCTATCTGTAGTGCACAGGTAGTATTGGAAAATAGAAGGAACTGAATTTCTCACCTGCTGTCAGCTGGAAGAAATCTGTCAGAACATTTTGTAATGAATGAAAATGCATGTCTCTAATATGTCCATATCAACTCTATTGCGCATCAAAGATTGATTTGTTGCCATAAGACATTCACTCATTCTGAAATTAGACAGCAGGCTTCCATTACAAATGCGTAGAAAATGTCAGAAATAGACTAATTTCCACTTCTTTTCACCAGATGGACTTTTTTCACCAAATACATGACTGAATTGCGTCAAAGTGAAGTTTTCCTTTAAGTAAAAATAAAATAAGTTATAATTCTTAAAAGAAAATTTGAAGCTTTAAAGAATAATGTTGACTGGGCACGGTGGCTCAGCCTATAATCCCAGCACTTTGGGAGGCAAGGCGAGAGGATTGCTTGAGTCCAGGGATTCAACACCAGCCTGGACAACTTGGTGAGACCTCGTCTCTACAACAAATCACAAAAAGTTAGCTGGACATGATGGCATGCATCTGTAATTCCAGCTACTTGGAAGGTGAGGTTGGAAGGATCACCTAAGTCCAGTAGGTCGAGGCTGCGGTGGCCATGAGTGTGCCACTGCATTCCAGCCTGGGCGACAAAGTGAGATACCAAACCCCCCCAAAATAAAAGAATATTGTTTTTGCTTTGTTGGCCCATCCTAGTGCTAAATTATCTTACCATGCACCCCAGAGGTAAATGACAACTAATAAGAAAAGCAAAATCTTTCTGTTGAACAAATATAATTTTGACTTTATTTGAATCTCCATGGTGCTTCTCCTCTTTCAGCATAGACTGAGGTAATTGCCACCTATGCCTTAAACATAAAGACATCAACTCGGTAAACATCACCTAAATTGATCCTCACATTGTGTTAATTTCACATCAACGAATAATAATGTCTCAAAACAAAAGTGATGAATTGATAAGTGTATGCTTTAGCTTTGCTAATCATTACTTCATTTATTATCAGAAAAAAGCACAAATCAGAATCATCAGAAAAACACAAAGTCTAAAATATGTTGAAATTCCCTGCATGTCTTTGCTAAGATTTTATTCTTATCATTCTTTTTTTTTTTTTTTTTTTTTTGAGTTAGAATCTCACTCTGTTACCCAAACTGGAGTGCAGTGGCACGCTCATAGCCACCGCAGTCTCGACCTGCCGAGCTTAGGTGATCCTTCTGCCTCCTCAGTCTTCCAAGTAGCTGGAAATACAGATGCACGCCACCACTCCTGGCTAGTTTTTGTGATTTCTTGTAGAGATGCAGTCTCACCAAGTTGCCCGGGCTGGTCTTGAACCCCCGGACTCAGACAATCTTCTTGCCTTGGCCTCTCAAAGTGCTGGGATTACAGGCAGAGTCACCTCTCCTGGCCTATTCTTTTCATTCTTATCTTATTAGCAGGTGAAGCTCTGTTTCCTACCTCATACAGGGATGTAATTTCTGCCAGGCATGTGTTCAGGTACTTTGAAATAATAATATCCTTCATCCTATATAGAAGATTCCTGTTCTATTAGAGTGATAATAGAAAAACACATAGAAGGGGAAATAAAGTTAGATTATTAAAGTTACAAAGGAGAATCTCACACATAGTATCATATTTGAATGTGTTAAAAATATAAACATTTTCAGAGTTAATGGAGTTTTCAAATACACTATGGCCTGTGGTCTTCACCACCACTCATTATCATCCCTAGGTCCTGAACCTTCATGTTTCTATGTAGCAGGGAGATCTTGACTTCTACATATGTGTCACATGAGTTTGGGATTACCGAACAGTCGGGCTTCACAATGCATTTTTTTTTTCTATCATCATAGAAGACCCTGTACTCTGGTTCGGGTTCTTAATATATACAGTGTAATACACATGCATATGGGGTATATTCTTCTCAACATTAACTAGTATTTGTTATGAAACTATAATATCCACAGAATGTTGGAATGATATATAGTTCGTGCAACCTCTTTTCCTGTGAAAATTTTATACTTTATTCAAAAATCAAGAAAGAGAAACACCCACGTGGATTTTTTTATTTCTTTGGTTTGCTTAGTTTTGCTGGAGGTTTTCTTCCTTTATGTGGTACTTGTACCAAATTTTGGTTTGGCGGTGTGCCCTCAACTTCCACAGAGGAACCCAGAAGAATCGTGTATCCACATAAAACTTGCATTTATTTTGGGGATTTTTTTGGGGATTTTGCCTACTATGTCACGATTTGCCTTTTTTATGAGGCCTCAAGGGAGTAATTTTCCTTCCAATTTCTGTGTTCCTTCCCCAAGAAAATGGTTTGTTCTTCTCTTGAGGACACATTTTATTTGCTCTTCCATGTATAACAATTATATAAGGCCTTGTGATGTTCTTCACTATATTATTCTGCAACATGAATTTTTGTCAATGTTTTAGCATAGTGTAGCTATTTTTTATAAGTTACACAACATTTTTGGTTCAAAATTTTGACATACCGATAAAGAAATGTAAAATATTATCATCCTCATTATGCTGTTGGAATAAATAAGCCCTAGAGAGGTTACTGAATACATCCTGGTGGTGGTACTTCCATAATTAAAACTCAGTTTAGAGTCTTAAAAACAGCCTCTGATTCCGCTTCTGCTTAGGAAGTTGGAAAAGATAGCAACAAAGCTGGTAACAATAGCAAGCTGGATACTCTGAAAATCATAACATCTTTGAAGCTAGCAGAGACCTGAGGTCCCAGGGCCATCAAGTAGCCTAAAATCCAAGGGGAAGCAGGACTGCCAAGTGAAAAACCTGGGACGTGGCACAGAAGTGACGAGTGGCTGCCATATATGTGGGTGAAAAGAAAGCAACTAAAATTTTAATGAGTTGCTAGAGATTGTTTGCTGGCATGACAGTTAGGAAACTTCAGTGAACCCAGGCACCAAGGAGTTCACAGTCACTCACAAGTTCTTCTCCACTGGTCCTCCACTGGATGCTCACAAGAAAGAAGGGGCAGAGCTCTGGTCCAGAGAAAGTCTCCTTCAGTGATCAGTCACCTTTGTAGGAAAGCCATAAACCTGCCCCCCCTCACACTCCCTTCTCTAATGTAGAGCAAACAAATTAAGCATGGAAAGAGAAACAGGCATGTCCAGAACCATAGTTAAAGATTTATTGTTGATGGGAGGTGGTAAAGGAAAAATCACTCTGAGGGAAGAAACAGGAAATACTTCTGTGACCCAGCACCTATACCAACAGCATTAGAGGTTTCATATCGGTAAGGAAGCAGGAAGCTCTCTCCTACAAAAGACTGGTCCAACATACCTTATAACTCTTGATGTAAGTTGAAGAAGCTTCACCCTGAAGAAGCAGGTACAAAAGGTGTAACTGAAACCCAAGGGTGGTCTAAGACAACCAAAAATTCTCTTGCCTTCTGCTAAAAGGCTATCAGCAATGATTAAAAAGCAGCAATAGACTTAATGGTTTTTGGTCTGACACGTAGAGTTTAAAGATTATCACACTCATCCTCACAAAAAGACCAAAAAAAAAAAAAAAAGGCTGAACAAACTGAAAATTATCAACACTTCTAGATCCAGGAGAGAATTGAGTTCACAGGACAATCAGCGTCCCTCCATATTGGAAAACAGAGAACCACACTTACCAGAAGCAGAAGCCAACTACCAGTACCCGTTGGAACACTTAAACTGTGATTCCTAAATTGCTGCAGGCTCAGTGTGGAAGATGTTCAGAAAAGGTGAATGAATGACCAGATTTCAGAATAGCCATACAAGCGAATAGTTTCAGCAATAAAAGGAAACTAGCTATTCAACAGTGACAACACATGTGAGAATCTTAAAAGCATATTGCTAAGCAAATAGGAAAAGACTACATACATTAGAAATATGTGACATTCTAGAAAGGGCAATGCAGAGATAGTAAGACTACCAATGGTTGACAAGGGTTTGGAGAAAGTGTTTATTAGTAGCAAAGGGGATTGTTAGAGCAACACAACTTTGGTGATACTGTGATGATAGATACATGTCATTGTGCATTTGTTAAAACCCACAGAAAGTACCACAAAAAAGAGAGAGCTAATATGTCAGTATTCACTCATCAGCTGTTACAAATGTATCGCAATGATTCTAACAAGGAAACGGTGTGTATTTATAGTGTGTGTATGTGGTATGTGTGTATGCGGGCATTGGCATATATGGGAACTCTATGCTTTTGGTTCAATGTTTTTGTGTACCTAAAGTTGCTCTAAAAAGTTTATTTAAAAATAAAAAGTAACAACAGTTTATTGCTGAATTCAGAGCAAGAGGCTGAAGTACCATTTTTGTCACAGGCACATTTAAAAAAAAATCAGAAAGAACAAAAACATTACAAACTCCTCTGGGGTCCCCCAGCCCTCTAAGTACAAGATTTTGTTAGAAATATATGAAGCCTGCAGTGGAAAAAAGCTAAATACAGCAGCACCAGATTCTAAAGCCATCTTCAAAACTGACTACACACACACACACACACACAGAGAGAGAGAGAGAGAGAGAGAGAGAGAGAGAGAGAGAGAAAAGCACACCTCATTGTTTTGACAGGAGAAAAGTGTGCCCTTTTCCTAGTGGAAATACTGCGTGTGTAATTTTCCTACACACAGGATGCTTGGCATTCTGAGTCAAATATTATGTGTCGCAAAATAAAAGCAAGCCAAAACATTGCATGGTAGAAAGACAAAGCAACCAGAATAACCGACTTCAGAGATAATCCATTTTCAAAAAAGAAATCTATGACTAATTTGTTAAAATATATATTGCGAACATTGGAAAACATGCATTCAAATGGGGAATTTCAAGAGAAAAGTAAAAACTAGAAAAATAATCCAATGGAAAAGCAAGATACAAAAATAGTGTCAGAGATGAAGAATTCCTTTTGTGGGATTATCTTTAGACTCAATACAGCTGAGAAAAAATTGTCAAATTGAAAAATAGGACAATAGAAATTGTTCAGACTGAACCCTCTTCCCACAAAAAAATGAGAATTTTTTAAAAGGAGAATTTAAGAATGGCAGACAATACCAAATAGGCTACCATATGTGGAATTACCAAAGGTGAAAGACAGAGGAGTCAGAGAAGAGATAATGGTTGAAAATTTTTTAAAAATAATGAAAGATATCAAATCATAAACTCAAGAATTTCAGAGAAGAAGCTACAGTGCAAAAATAAAAAGAAATTTTTGCAGACAGTTAGAAAAAGACACATTATATACAGAGGAATATAGTGTATGTCTAGTAAAATTACATAAAACAAAAATAATAGAGTAGACTTTTTATTGTACCAAAAACAATATTTGAAGACCTGGATTCAGTGAAAATATCTTTCCAAAATGGAGGTATAATAATAGAGTTTTCCCCCAAAAAACTAAGAGTATTTCTTGGAGAGCTAAACGAAACAAAAATTTAAGAACTTCCTTTAGCCAGAAGTAACAAGATACCAGATATAAGTTTAGATTGACACAAAGAAAAGAAAAGATTCAGAAATGGTGAACACAAATTTAATTTGAAAGTGCATATTTCTTATTTTTTTACTTATTAGTAGGTAATATCTAATAAAAATAGTTATAATATATTGAGTAGTTTATAAAATATTTTTTAACATCTAAGAAAGCATTAGCACAAAGTTTGGGAGGTAGTAATAGGACGGACACTGTTGCAAAGATTTTATATTATATATAAAGTAGTGTAGTACTTTTTAAATTGGATTATATAAGGATTTGTATTATAAACCCTAGTTAACACTAAATGCTGGGAAAAAAAAACATTGGTAGCTAATAAGATATAGTGGCACAAATTTGAATCATAAAATTTTAATTCAAAAGCAAGCAGGAAAAAAAGAGAAAAAGAAGAGAATAGATACACAAAAAAACTCAGCAAGATGATAGACTTAAATACAACCATATCACTAATTACCTTAAACATAAATGGTGTAAGCATACCCATGAAATGACAGTTTTTTATACTGAGTAAAAAAACAAGACCAAACTATATATAGTTACAAGAAACCATCTCTAAAATGTTAACTTTTAAAAGCTATATATATCATTTAAAAAAGTACATGATGCTAATATTAACCAAAAGAAAGCTGGACCAACCAAAAGTGGTTGTACTTCAAAGTAGGAAATATACCAGGGATAAAAAATATACATCATGATATAGGAACTACTTTATAAAAAAGACTTAATCCTACAGGTGTGTCATATGACAACAGAACTATAAAACACATGAAGCAAAAAAATATAAGAACTGAAAGATAAGTAGACCAACCCATAATTAGAGGTAGAGATTTCAATATTCTTCTCAGTAATCAGCAGAACAACTTGATAGATTGTTATCAAGGATAAAGAAAACCTGAATAGTACCATCCACAGACACCCAGCTCATGGCATACAGGTTCTTTTCATGAGCATTCACCAAAGACAGATCTCAGCTTAAAAAATAAAAACTTATCTGGAAAATTCTCAAATGTTATGAAATTGAACAACACACTTCTAAACCCTTCTAAGTACACAAAACGAGTACACAAACAGTTATGGTGACTTTATTCATCATTATACTTTAATAATCCTAACATAAAAATAAAATAAAATAAAATGAAGTCTCTTTCAATCTGCCATACCATGGAGCAGGCTAAATGTTTTGACCCAGGAAGCAAGACATCATTTTGTAAGTGATCTCATGAGAAAGGGTTTAGCTCTTCTGGTCATCAAATGTAGGAATAGAGTAGAGACAGAGAGGGTAGAGGCCTTTTCTGGTTTTTTGTTTTTGATTTTGTTTTTCAGTTTTACCTTAGGTGTAGTTCTGCTTGTGGATAAAAATCACTTTTATTCTAAGAAGATGCCGAGTGTACTTTTGCAATGAATAGATTCAGCTGAGCAAGATAACTTTCAACTTGATTTTTTTTTCCTGGTTGGAAATGCTGCAAAAATATCATACAGCAAAGAGAGTTTTTAAAACATTAGAAGTAGGTGTTATTCTCTCAAAGTCACTCAAGATTTTCAGTTTTAAGAGCATGTTCAGGATGCATCTTAGACACTTTTCCAAAATCTGTTCCTTATATCACTATGGTGTGTATTTTATAAGCATGTGCATTGATAACAAATGTCTTGAAATTAAAAGTATCTACAGGCAAATTTAGATTTGTTTAATATCTCTTTTTTGTTATGTCTAATGACAGCACAACTATACAAAATTCATAAGTCAGTAACCAAAACAACACAAAATATTTCATTTTCAATATGAATTGTTGGAAAATGTTGACTTTCTAAACTTAACATGATTTTAAGTTCATTGTGGACATTTTTCTACTTAATTGTTTCATTAAAATATTCAAGTTACAAATTGTATTATTCTTCTAGTTACATATCATTATAAATGCATCCAGATTTAAGTCAAAGGGGCTCTCCAAAAACAAATAAATAAATAAATTTTGCACACTAAAAATAAGTGTGCTTTCACAGTTTGTCATCTAGGCTTGACAGCAGAAATGCTAGGGGTCCAGAGGAAATGGTACATTGTTCCAAGGGAACATTATGTTTTAATTAAGTTAGTGATGGTCTAATAATTCTTAGGGTATTGCTATGTAAATGTATACTTTCCCTATATATCTGTAAAGGACATGTCTACCAAGGCACAGTTATTCTTCACATGAGTAATGTCTACTTTCAATGATCTCATTCCACTTAAAAATTAAGAAAACATATCTTATGTTTCTAATTATGCAGGCTATGTCTTAGTACCCATTTAAAGTGAATGAATAGTATGCATTTTAAAGAAAAAATCTTTACAGAGTATATTTTTTAAAGTTGAGAATGTATTTGTGCAGCAAAGTATTGAATTTTCAACTTAATGGGAATTTTTAAAACATCAGTTAAGAAAACCACAGAGGAAATATGTTTATATTTCACAGTGAGAGATTACAAAATTTTATTTTCTCATCTTGTTAGTGCGTGTATGGTGTTTGCAATATTGGGACTTAACAAAATCTTCATTTATATTGAGAGATTTTTGAAGCATATTTTTTTCTTACATCATTGCATAGTGTGATGAAGAATCATATTGAAATACATTATCTGGGACCTTTTGTGGGTGCATTTAAGCAATAATATTTGGGATACATTTAGGCAGAAATTAGTTCTGCTATTAAAAGTGCTATGGTAAGGCTACATTTGCATATTAAATTTTATTAGCATTTTTAATTATTGGAAACAACTTTAATTATTAATAAGATTTCTTTACTTTTCTGATAGTAAAAGTTCTATTTATTGCCAAAAAAATTAAAGCACATAAAATTCGTAAATCTACAAACAAAAAATTGTTAGTATTTAATATATATCCATAATTCTATGTAACTAAATATATTGCTATGTTTTTAATACCAGAAATATATTACTGTAATTTTATATAATTCTTCTTATTTTATTAATTATTTTTACAATAATTTAAAAGCTGTCAAATACTCAAAAACATTAAAAAAATTATTATTTCCCCATTTCTGTATTCTTAAAAGTTTAATAACTTCCAGCAGAATTATATAGAAAAAAAATATTCTGGTAGCTACATGTTTTTGTGTTCTTTCATTGCTTTGGCCATAGAATTTACTCCTATACTGGAATTTTGACTCACAGAATATGTAAGTTAGCCAATGTATTTGCTAAATTTCACTCTTTTTGTTTTAAAGAAATTACAAATATGTATATACCCACCAGCACTCTGACTAATCTTTCTTAATACTTGCAATTATATATGTATATATACATACACATACATATACAATTATATAACTTTGCTTGTATATTCATATACACATTTGTATACATATGTATCTGCACATATACATACACATACACACATATATATGACAATTAGATAAAATGACAATGACAATTAGATGAAAATTAGCTTAGTAATCTATTGTTCAAAAGATTACATCATTCTTATAGTTGAGATCGTAAATTTGTTTACATTTCTATTGGCTTAGTACTTCTTTTCTTTTTTTGTTTTTTGAGTCAGAGTTTCACTCTGTCACCCAGGCTGGAGTGGAGTGGCATGCTCATTGCCACCATAACTTCAACTTGCTGGGCTCAGGTGATCCTTCCACCTCAACCTTCTAAGTAGCTGGAACTACAGGCATGCACCATCATGCCTGGCTCATTTTTGTATTTCTTGTAGAGACAAGATCTCACCATATTGTTGAGACTGGTCCTGAATTCCTTAGCTCAGGCAATCCTCTTGCCTCAGCCTCCCAAAGTGCTGGGATTACGAGCTTGAATCACCGTGCCCGACTGGCTTATTACTCCTTTTATGAATTACATATTTTAGAACTTATGTCTATGTCTTCTGATGAAATTACAATGATTTAATTTAATGAGTCCTAACATTCCTTAATATCGTAAGGAAATTACTGCTTTATAAGATGAAGTTATCTCGTGTGTTTTGAATTTTTTTGGCAATTTTATATACTTAAATATAAAATGAATTAGCATTTTGCTATTTTTTCTTTAGCTGTAGGTATTAAAGGATATTTCCTGAAATTAAGTTCTAATAACTTTACTTATGGCATTATTTAATTATTTAACAACAATATTTAAATATCAGTTGAAACTTTTCTTTTATTTGAAAAGTTAATACAAATGGAATGGATGCAGAGCTTGAATGCATAACTGCATAGATCGTAAGAGTATAGCCTACTGGGCCCTCACACATAAGACACACAGACCCGTGTAGCCCATGTTGACGTCAAGAATAGGGTAGTGGTCAAACACTGTCCTCCATTCGTTTCACACCCTCCCAAGATGATAAATGCCATCTCATGTTTAACATCATGGGCTAGGTGTGCTTGTTTTTAAACCTTATAGCAACGAAACCATGCAGTATGTTGGCAGCTAGATTTCTCTGGATTATTTTGCTCAGTATCCTATTTGTGAACATAATATCTACCCATATCGATATGGATACTCTGTGTTGTTTGCAGTTTTGGGCTATTATAGTTTTGCAGAAGCATGCTTGTATTGCGTTTTGATGGACACAAGCTAGATTTCTGTGGGATATGTAACCAAAGACTAGAATTCTTGTGACACGGAGTGCACTTCTGTTCATCTTTAGTAGATAATATTGAACAATTGCCCAAGGTGGGGTTATCAAATTACGCTACCTCAGGTAGTGTATGAGCATTCCAGTTGTTCCATATCTTTGCTGTTGAGTGGTTTGTTTGTTCCTGTGTTTGTTTCATTTTCACGCTGCTGTGCTTTAGGACTATTGCATGATGATTTCAATATGTACTTCCTTGCCGGTCAATATGCATTGACTAGTGATGTTAAACACTATCACATGTAAATATCAGCAATTGGAAAACCCTCCTCTATGAAGTGAATTTTTAGGTTTCTTTTCCCAGTTTTTTTAACTAGACAAATGAGTGTGTTTAATGAGTTTAGCAGCATCATCTACACCTCACATTTTAGATACTAGTACTTTTCGGGTATACATATCACAAATGTCTTATCTCACTCTGCTTTGTGCTACACTCTTAAACTTAGTGGTGGGGATGACCACAAAGGGTTGAATTGTCAAAAGAGACCGACATGAATTAGACATCTTACCTAATAAACCTTACTTAGTGGTTTAATGGATTCAAGCAAAACGCAGGTGCAGCTGGGGCAACTCCCTTTAACTGGAGCTCAGTCCCCCAGATGCCATTTCCCAATTGCCCCCTTTCCCAAAAAACAAACACATTCTGGGTTTGAACTAGCAGAAGAGCACAGACAATGCGTGTGGTACGTGTCCACCCAGGGGAAGCATGAAGACAAGAGAGTTTGCATGACTAACTTCCCCTTTCTATCCATGTGTAATTCTTTTTTTTTTTAATCTTCCATTTCAATCTTTATTGTGGTTTTTTTTTAATTTTTAATTTTGAAGATGTGGGGTACACTTCAGGGTTAGGTATACAAATGGTAATTATGCAGGTACCCTTGTTGATGAGGCATGCCTCCCTACCCCGCAGTTTCCCACTACTGCCAATTCTTCCCCCCTCCCCTGGCAGTTTCCAACTACTGCCAATCCCTTTCTTATAGTATTACAATTGTTCAGGGTCCGCTTATGTGTGAAAACATGTGGCACTCAGACCATTGTTTCTGTGATAGCTCACTCTGTATCATAGATTCTAAGTCCATCCAATTTGCTGCAAATTTCATAATTTTGTTCCTCTTTATGGCTATGTAATATTCCATTGTGTGTATGTACCACATTTTTTTAATCCAGTCCTTTTTTTTATGGGCAACACGGTTGGTTCCATGTTTTTGCTATTGTAAATAATGCTGCAATAAACATGCATGTACAGATATCTTTTTCACAGAGTGATTTGAGTTCCTCTGGGTATATTCCCAGTAGGGGGGTTGTGGGGTCATATGGTGGAAGAGAATCTATTCATGTGTAATTCTTAAATCTACAGAATTCAGTTTTATATGCAAGAGCACTCTAGACCAGAAAGTGTGTCATACTAAAACATTTGGGGGTTAAGAATCCCTCTGATTATCTTTCTGCTAATAAATACCACTGCCCTGTTTACAAAGAGATCTGAGGGAACACCACACTGTCTCAGGTGTCCTTAAACAGGTCTGTTTGTTACCTTTTGCTGTCACTCAATGTCTTTTGTTGAACAGAAACTCTTAATTTTACTGCAGTCCAATATTTCATTTTCTTATGATCAATAGATTTGGGTTTCTGTTTAAGACATATTTTGCTACCTAAAGTTCAAGAAAATGCTCTTCTATATTTTCTTATACAGTTACATTATTTTACCATTCATTTTTTGATTCACAATCCACCTAATTGGTTTTTGATTATGTTGTGCATTGAAGGATAAGGTTTATTTTTTTGATGTTCAATGAACTCAACTTTTCACGAAAAGGTTGTCCCCTCTGTTCTCATTGTAGCTTCAAGGACGCCTTTGTCATAATTATAGTATGTGAATGTTCTATCCATTTTTACTGCTGTTTGTCTATCATTTCTCTGGCTTTGTTGTCCTTTTCCAAGTTTCCTTGGTTATCTTTTCTTATCTTTTTTTTTTTTTTTTGACAGGACCTTACTCTGTGTCCAGGAGACTATTCTCTGCAGCCTCGACCTCCTAGGCTCAAGCAAGTCCCCTCAGTAGTGAGCTGGGACTACAAGCATGAAACACCATGATGGTTTTTTTTTTTTTTTTTTTTGTAGATGAGGCCCCATTATGTTGTCCAGGCTAGTCTCAAACACCTGAGCTCAAGTGATTATCCCACCTCAGCCTCCCAAAGAGCTGGGATTAAAGGTGAGTACCACCAGGCCTGGCCAGCTATCTTTGACCATTGAATCTCCATATATATTTTAGAATTCTCTCTCTCTCTCACACACACACGCACACACTTTTATTGGGACTGAAATGAATCTTTAGTTTAGAACCATTTGGATAAAAATGAAATCTTTGTAATACTAAGTTTTCCAAACTGTGATCATGACATGTAGTTTATTTTTGCATTTCCCACAATACTATCCTATTGTTTTATTGTAGAGGACTTTCATGTATTTTATAAGGTTTATTCTTAGATACTTGTTCTTGTTAATGCTACTTTAAATTGTATCATATTTTTTATTTCATTTCTATGTGATTGTGGCTCATGTCAAAATAAAATTGGTTTTATCACATTGTCTATAAATCCAGTCATCCTGTTAAATTCATTTATTAATTTTTGATATATGTACATATCTCTATATTCATAATCATGTTATATAGTAATAATTTTGCTTTCCTGTGTAATGTTTAAGTTATTTGTTTTCTTTTCTTTAGCCAGTTGCACTGACTAAAGCTTCTAGTGCAATGTTTCATGGTTGTGATTGTTTCTCCGTTAGGTCAAATTCTTCATGGATTTCTAATGTTCCTGTACATCTCGTGAGTAGCCATTAACTGCCCTTTTGTTGTAGAATGTGTTTTCAGATATGTTTGACTAGTGAATAGTCTTAAACGCTAGAGAGTATTTCTCTCTGATGTATTTGAAAATGACAAAACAAGTAACCTCAGACAAAGAGCAGAGCATAGTTGGACAGATTTCTAAATACTGTGCGATATATTTGCCCTCTAGTGTAATAAAGATAATGTCTCCCTCTAAGGAAAGGAGTAGGCTTGCTTTCAACCCCTACAAAATAGTCAGGGTCCCCAGTCTTAGGGTTGCTCAGCTGTGATCTGAACCCACATCATGTACAGCATCAACCTGGACTGCACCAGCATTCTGTGAGACTTAAAGAATAAAAGGAACAGACACCTATAAGATTGCTTGTCATTTTGAGAGAATACTGTTATTGCCTGTTCGTGTTTGTTCCTTGCTTCTGCTAGCATCCATGAAACAGCCACACACTCTCTCGAGCTTGGAAGTAGGGAAAACCTCACATTCTTCACACTTTCTGACAGTCTCTTTCCAGACTTTTTTTCTTTGACCCTGCATCATTTGTTTGTTCTGGAGTTTCCAAGTGTCTTGACATTTTCCTGATTTTTAAAACTTGACATCCAGTTCAACTCTATTTGATTAGAAAACACAATCTTTATGATCTCAATTATTTTAGGTGTGTTGAAGTTTAATGACTCAGGATATGGTCCAATTTGGTTAATGTTTCCCAAAGTTTTGAAAAGAATATGTATTAAATAGTTTTTAGAATTTCATTTTGATTGATCTGTAGTGTTTTCCAGAGTATCTGTGGTATCGTTTTTCAGTGGTGCTCTAGGTAGTTATTACATTACATATACATAACTCATCACAGTATACTGGTGTTGCAAATTTGAGTGAATACAGAAATCTTCCCTCCCATTGTGCTCCTTTAACTTCCCCAGTTTACAATGGAATTGTCTCCTATTTTTACTACATATGACATCAGATATATCAGAAGTTATATATCTGCAACCATCGCACAGTATTTAGAAACCTGTCCAACTATGCTCTACTCTTTGTCTAGATGTTCTGAGGTTACTTGTTTTATCATTTTCTTTCTGAAAAACTTCCCTTAGCCATTCTTTTAGAGTAAGTCTACTGGTGACAAATTCCTTTAGAAATTTTTCTCCCGAATATATGTCAATTTTCCGTTTGTTTGTTTTTTTCTGTGTGTGTGTGTGTGTGTGTGTGTGTGTGTGTGTGTGTGTGTGTGAGTGATTGAGTGGGTGTGTGTGTGTCTGGTTTAATTTCTTTCTTTTTTTTGTTTTTTGAGTTGGAGTCTCACTCCGTCGCCCAGACTGGAGTGCCGTGGCTGCTCCCGGCCACTGCAGCCTTGACCTGCTGGGCTCTGGCGATCCTTCCGCCTCAGCCTTCCGAGTAGCTGGAATTACAGGCATGCACTACCACGCCCGGCTGATTTTTTGATTTATTGTATAGATGAAGTCTCGCTGCCCATGCGGGTCTCGAACCCGCGGGCTCAGGCAATCCACTCACCTTGGCCTCCCAAAGGTGCGGGATTACAGGCTGAGCACCAAGCCTGGCCTAGTTTAATTTCTTTTTTTTTTTTCCTTTTTTATTATGAAGTTGTGGGGTACAGTTGAACAAAACCCAAAACCCACAGCTCATAAGAGAGAAAATAGACAAGTGGGACCTTATTAAACTGACAATCTTCTGCAAAGCCAAAGAAACCATCAAGAGAGCAGGGAGACAGCCTACAGACTGGGAAAAATTATTTGCCAACACCAGTTCTGACAAAGGCTTAACATCCTGGTTCCTTTTATTTCTGAAAGATATTAGCGGATATAGAATTCTGAGTAGATTGTGTTTTACTCTCAACACTTAAAAAAATGCTGTGCAAATTCTTTCTTGACTCTCTGGTTTCTAATGAGGAATCTGATGTCATTCTAATTATTTTTTTCTTTACAATATGGTGTTTCTTTCTCTCTCTGCCTTCAAAATTTTTCTTTGTCTTTAGTTTCCAGAAATTTAAATATTTTGTGTCATCTTGTAGTTTGTACTGCTTCTTGAGTCTGTAGTGTTATGTTGTTTGCCAAATTTTGAACGTTTCCAGCCAATATTTTTCTGAATGCTTTTTTAGCTTCACACAATCTCTCCTCTTTATGCAACAGAATGTAATGATGTTAAATATTTTTCATAGTCATGCAGGTTCCTGAGACTGTGTTCATTTTTAATCCAATCTATTTTTCTCTGACATTTGGACTGGATTTTTTCTATTGCTTTAATTTCAAGTATACTCATTATTTCCTCTGCACCTCCACTTTGCTTTTGAGTTTGCCTATAAGTCCTTTATTTAACTTATGATATTTCTGAACTCTAAAGTTTCTGATTGATTTTTCCTCATAGCTGTCACGTTTTGCTCAACCTTTCTATTTCTGTCGGGAGCTGTCCATTCATTCATTCATTCATTTCAAGTATGTTAAATAACTAATTAAAACACTTTTATAATGGCTGATATAAATGTTTACACCTCAGTTGGCACATATTGATCATCTTTTCATTACTCAATTTCATATCCTCCTGGTTCTTGGCATGATGAATGATTTTTTAGATTACAACCTAGGAGTTGGGGTATTGTGTTAGCAGAGACTTGACCTTATTTAAACCGTCTGTTTTAGTTGGCTTCTTCTGATACCACTCTACCAGGAGTGAAGAGAGCTGGCACACCATTACTGCTTGAAGTAGAGAGTTCTTTGCTACCATTTTCTTTTGGCTTCCAGTAACACCATACGGAGTAGTATCATGTGTCCTGAGTAGTTACTAAAATCCTGACTCTTTAGCTTATAGGCTTCCTGCAATATCACCCCAGCAGGACAGTTGAGAGACAACCTTTTATGATCCAGCATGGATAGAATTCTAGGATCCCCTTAAGCTTTTGCTGGCTTGAGTGGGCATGGTAATACAGTATTTTATTTATCCCTCTTCCCCACACACTTTGTTCTGTGGGTAGAGTAGATAAATTATGGTTTAAAAGTCTCCTGCCTTGCTAGGCTGCCCATTTGCTAGTCCTTTGGCTAGAGAAACCAGGCTGTTCTTGGGGTTTTATAAATTTGCTCCTGTTGGGGTTTCCAGGTTTCTAATATCTTCATCTGTAAGCATTGACTATATGAGGAGAAAAGAAAATCCAGGGACTCACCACTGTGCCATTCGTATGTCCTAGTTTATCTGTCTTTACTCTCCAGTTTCTACAGTGTTCTAATGTTTGTTTTGTATGAATCAGCAGGAAGAGTGAGGGAAAGTTTGCTTATTTCACCTTCTGGGAAGTGGCATCCTCTTTGCTTAGGACTTCTAAAATCTGTGTTCATGCAAAAGACTAGTCTGCAATTTGCCTTTTACTTGATATCCAATTCTGGCTTGGACAGTAAGGTTTACTCTAGTCTCTTTAATGCATTTGAGGCATATTCCAACATTTTCTACTGCATGGAAGAATTTGTGTATGATTGATGTTGTTTCTTCCTTAATTGTTTCAAAGGTAACTAGTGAAGATATTTAGACCAAAAGTTTCTTCGTAGAATTTTTTATTTTTGATTTTCAGAGATAAAAAAATATTTAATAACTATAGAACCAACCAAGCTTTCTCTTTCTTAATTTTTTTTTATTGGCAAGTTATACTTTTCAAGAAATTTGTCCTTTTTACATAAACAGTCATTTGTCCCATAAATATACTTTGGTTATCTTTTTCTTAACTGTGTAGCATCTATTGTGTTTTACTAAGACCTATATTTGCATTTATGACGTTGTAATCTGTATTTTATTTTCTCTTTTACTGTCTTGACCATTCTTGCTAAATATTTATTAATTTAAATATATTTTTCAGTGACAGTTTTTTACTTTTTAATATTTTTATATTTACATTTTATCCATTGATTTCTGCTGTTTTTATTTTTCTCTTACAATACCTTTCCGCATGATTTGTTATTTTTCTCCTAGTTTCTTGTCAATGATTTAATTTTTTATATGCTAGTTTAATATATATATAGGTCATCAGCTTATTTTTAACTGCTAGTTTAGCTGTGTAATTTTCATTTAATTGTAGCATGAATGTCTAGCTCTAAATAGTTTTAAATTTTGGCTCTAATTTTCATTCTTTATTTATTTTTTAATTTTTTTAGATTAGAAAATACAGTTTATTTAGAAAGTAAATTAGAGGGAGAAAGAGAAAGAGGAGATTCACCTCCCCAAGGTAGGAGGACCAAAGCAGGAAACATGGCCTGGCCATAGCCAAAAGAGCACATGGCCACACTAGAGCTTAGCAAGGCAATGCCTGCCTCTAACTTTTAAATGACTAATTATTTTTGAAGTATACTGCATAATTTCTAAGCAATTAGTAATTATCCAGTTATATAGTTGTTGTTGTTGTTTTCATTTTTCATAATTCTACCATGGTTGGTAACACTCTCCAAATAATTTGCATCATTTGAAACTGGTTGAAGGTTCTTTTTGAAGTGTATTTTGTAAATATTTTCTGTACCCTTGAATACAATGTGTACTCTTCCACAGGTTGGAAAGGGTTCTATATATGTTAATTAAATCAAATTTGATAGCTGCATTACACAAATATTTTGTACTGTTACTGATTGTTTTGGTCTATTATTTATAATTATAAATATAGTATTTACAATGATATTTATAATATATATTTACAATATCTGCCACTGCTATGAGTGTCTGAAAATCCACTTTGATAACAGATGTATCTAGTTCTTAGTTTGTCTTTTTTATAGCTATATGCTTGGTAATTAATTAAACCCTTTATTATTATCAAATGATGCTTTTCATGATAACAATTTATATTGCCTCAATTCTATTTTGGCAATTGTTGATGTATTTATACCAGCTTTCTCTTAACGTTTGTATGGCATCACTTTTTTTATTTGCATATTTTAAATATCTTATATTTATATTTGAAACAATTCTTTTGTAAGCCATTTATACTATGGCTTTATTTTTAAAAGTATACTCTCAGGACTCTAGTGATTTAATTGGCATACTTAGTTCTTTATGGGTTAATTAAATTATTTGTATTTGGGTGGATTTATTATTTTATGATATATTAATTTTCTATCTGACCTACCACTTCATTTATTTTTCTCCCTGTGCTTTCTTCTTGTTAATCAATATATTGTATCAATAATTTTTTCCTTTCCTAGGTTACTAGCTAAACATTCTATCTTTTGTTTGAAGATGTACTTTAGAAATTAGAAATGTACACTTGGCATATTATAGTCTAATACAAATGAATTATTTTTCTGTGTCACTTAAAATGAGAGAACCTTATAAAATTCATTAAGTAGCCGGTCTCAGTGGTTCAGCCTGTAATCCCGCGCCTTTGGGAGACTGTGGTTATTGGATTGCCTGAGCCCGCGGGTTCGAGACCCACCTGGGCAACTTGGCGAAACTTCATCTCCACAATAAATCAAAAAATCAGCCGGGCATGGTAGCACGTGACTGTAGTTCCAGCTACTTGGAAGGCTGAGGCAGAAGAATCCCCGGAGCCCAGCAGGTCGAGGCTGCGGTGGCTGGGAGCAGCCACTGCACTCTAGTCTGGGTGACACAGTGAGACTCCAACTCAAAAAAAAAAAAAAAGAAAATTCATTAAGTTTATTCATATCTCATTTTGCATTATTGCTCTAGTACCCCTTAATTCTGCATATATTTAAACCCCACATAACATTATTATTATCATTATACATACTTACATACCTACATATTTGCTTTCTCCTTCTTCTTTCTGCTGTTTCTTCATTCCTGATTTACTATACTTCTTTCTGCCTAAACAATTCCCTTTATTTATTTTTTATAGTTTAGTATGCTTGCAACAAAGTAGCTCTGGTTTTTTTTGTTTGAAAATATCTTTCTTTCACTTCTATTTTTGAAAGACTTTTTTGGGGTAGAGAATTATTTGTTGGCAGTCAAATTCTTGCATTACTTTGAAGATGCCATCTCCTTGCTTCTGACTTTATTTTGTTGTTCTTGTTTTTGTTAAGAGATCTGGTATGTTATTGTGTTCCTTTGTTGGTAGAGTGTCTTTATTTCTCTGGTTGTTTGTACAGTTTTCTATTTATTGATTTTTTTTAACTTTTACATTTTTTATTTTAAAGCTGTAGGGTACAATTCAGGGTTAGGGATACAAATATTCATTATGCATGTACCCTCGTTGATGAGGAGTGCCCCCTTTCCCCAGTCAGATTCCCACTACTGGCAATCCCACCTCCCTGCCCCCCACCCCCATACACATCCCTGCAGTTTCCCTCTACTGCCAATCCTTTTCTTATAGTATTACGATAGTTTTCAAGGTCCGCTTATGAGTGAGAACATGTGATATTCAGTTCTTTGTTTCTGTGAAAGATCCCTCAGTATTGTAGACACTAAGTCCATCCAGGTTGCTGTGAAGTTCATGATTTTGTTCTTCTTTATGGATGTGTAATAGTCCATTGTGTATATGTACCACATTTTTTAAATCCATTCCTCTTTTGATGGGAAGTACGATTGGGCCCATGTTCTTGTTATAGTGAACAATGCTGCGATAAACATACGTGTGCAGGTATCTTTTTTATAGAGTGATTTGCGTTCTTCCAGGTATGTTACCAGTAGGGGTATTGTGGAGTCATATGGAAGGTCAATTTTTAGAACTTTTAGGAATCATCACAGTGTTTTTCACAGAGGTTGTACTAGTTTACACTCCCACCAACAGTATTCAAGTGTTTCCTTTTTCACCAAATCCTCTCCAGCATCTGTTATTTTTTGAGTTATTGACGATGGCCATCCTTACTGGAGTTAGGTGGTATCTCAGTGTAGTTTTAATTTGAGTTTCTTTGATGACTAGTGACAAGTGGAAAAATATTCCATGCTCATGGATTGGAAGAATCAGGGTTGTCAAGATGTTCATTCTACCTAAGGCAATCTATAGATTTAATGCAACCCATTAAATTACTAGTGGCATTCTTCTCAGGCCTGGAAACAACAATACCGGAATTCATATGGAAACATAAAAGACTATGGATAGCCAAAACAATCCTCAGCAAAAAAAAAGGTATCACTCTCCCAGACTTTAAACTTTATTGTAAAACTAATAATCAAAACACCTGGTATTGGTACAAGAACAGGCATACAGACCAATGGAACAGGATTGAGATTCCAGAAGCAAAACCTAAATTTCTCAACCAACTCATCTTTGACAAAGCCTCCACCACCAACCACTGGGGAGAGGCAAACCTATTCAGTAAATGATGCTGAGAAAACTGGCTGACCACATGCAGAAGACTAAAACAAGACCCCTATCTATCCCCATACACAAAAGTCAACTCTAAATGAATCAAAGACCTAAATGTTAAACCTCAAACTACAAGAACCTTACAAAAGGCAGGAGATACCCTGATGGAATTTGGAACTGGCAACTAATTCCTGATCCAAACCCCAAATGCCCATGACATAAGAGATAAGATAGACAAGTGGGACCTCATCTAACTGACAAGCTTCTGCAAAGCCAAAGAAACCATCAAGAGAGCAGGGAGAAAACCCACAGACTGGGAACAAATATTTGCCAACTGTATGACTGCTGAAAAGAAAAAAACAAATTGCCCCACTACAAAGTGGGCAACAGATATGAATAGGCAGTTCTTTTTATCTTTTGTTTTTCACCAATCATATTGTGATGTGTCCAAAGGTAGTTTTTTAATGTAAATAACCTGTTTGGTATGCAGAGATTCTTTTATTCATAGGTAGAAGTATTCCAGGATTTTTGTAAAATTATCAGTTATTATAATTTTAAATATTATAGATGTATCTTCTCCATTCTTTCTCCTTTTTATCTGGGTCTCCAGAAAATTTCTCATAAATTCCACATAGCCCTAATTGTCTTTTCTATATGTTCTATTCTTAGCACCTCACCTCAGTTTGAATATTTTTTGTTTGATCATTTCATGATTCTTTAATTTCAAATGTGTTATCTGTTTGGGAATTCTCTTTAGATTTGATTACATATATTTCCAAATTATCTGTAAAATTTGATTAAATTTGATTCTTATTTGATTTGATTTTACAGGTTTCCAAATTACTCATAAATTTAATTTATTTTCGACAACCTTTTGCCGAGTTTCTAGATCCTATTAATAATGATTTTTATGTAGAAATTTCAGTTAAAGCCAATTTCTGAATATGTGTGAAAGTGTTTCTTTTGATTTTATAGGTGAGCATGTGAAGATTCTAGAAGTAAAATTTTAATTTTTAAATAAGAATATACTCAAAGTCAATAGGGAAATAATTTTTTACTTAGTAAATGATATTATAAAGATTAATTAGCTAACTATTTTGGAAATAAAATAATGTCTAAATTTTACATGAATAAGAGGTTTAAATTTAAAACATTAACTTTAGTTTAGATGGGGTACACTATCTCTTATCAGACAAATACCCATGCTTAACACAATTAGTATAACAAGTTAAGTAGAGAAATGATGTATAGGAAGTCAGTAGAAAAATACTAAAGCAATGAGGGTTCCAGGGTCTTAAATTTTGAGTCAAGCCCCTTTGAGTGTGCATGGGCCTTTAACAACCTGCTTCATTTGTGGGCATTTGTCACTGCTTAGCAAGAGCAGGGCTGCAAGAGAGAGGGGGCATGAATGGAGAAGGGGGCAGGTAAATTAGCAGAGTTCATGGAAAAGACTTGGGAAGGGACTGGCCATCAGCAGGACATTTGATGAATACTCTAGCTGCATAGACATTGAGATTAATAACTTAAACTGATAATTACTGGAAAAAAGAATAGAGATCTTTGCAGGGAGGGTTTGTGAGATTAAAAATAGTGAGCAAGTTATGACAAGGGAGGGTGGAAGGGTCCAGATTATAAAAAGTTGCTCGCTAACAACTCCACAGAACCAGTGTAGACCAGTCTAATTAGGGCTGCAACCCTGCCTTGATTTAGCCCAGTCTTACTATATTAAGACAAATAAATATAATTATTATTAATAAATGAGAGGGGAGTGAGCCCTTTCTAGAGAAAATAATTTCACCAGGATGATGATTTGACATTTTTTAATAGTGATTAGAGCTTATTTCTGTCATTTAGTTTTCTATATTTTGTTCATCAAAAGCCTTTATTTTGTATATGGTTTTGTAGATATTTTTGATGGGTATAGAATTCTAGGTTATTTTTACAGGACTTTAAAGATGTTTCTCCATTATCTTCTTATTTAATCATTTTTAATGGGAAGTCTATTGTCATTCTTAGTTTTGCTTTTGTGTACATGATAGGATTTTTTACTCTGTGGAGGTTTTTAAGATTTTCTGTTCATCATTGACTTTCAGTGATTTGATCATTATATGCCTTCATGTGGTCTTCTTTGAGTTTATTTTGTTTGGTTTCATTGAGATTTTAAGGGTATGTGAAGTCATCATTTTCATTAATTTGGAAAACTGTAGACATTATTTTATCAAATATTTGTTGTATATGCTTTTCAATCTTAAAATTCACATATTTTAGAGCTTAATATTTTCCCACAGGCAATTAATACTCTGGCCATTTTTTCAATTTTATTTCTCTCTGTGCTTAATTTTGTTATAGTTTCTTTTGCCATGTCTACTATTTTCTGAACATTTCTTCTTCAATCTCTAATAAATTACTATTAATCTCATTCAGTATATATTTTATTTCAGACCTTTTCAACAGTTACATTTGGTTTTTAATGTCTTACATTTATTATCTTATTATAGCATCTGCATTTCAAACAAAAATTATTAGGCATGAAAGTAATGATCCAATCAATAGAAAGAGATTCTGAAAGACAGAGGTAATGACCAGCAAACTATGACATTAAATCATTTGTTAAATATGACCATGGTAGTATGCTTGTCTTGAAATCAACTCAGAGTAAAACAGTTACTATAGCTTTCTTAGGTTTGTGTTTGCATTGCATATATTTTTCCATCTTTAAATTTTAAATCATCTTTGTCTTTATTAAAAAACTGCATCTTTTGCATTTCTTATCCAATTTGGAATTATCTTCATTTCACTTGAATGGTTATGACATTATACATAATGTAATTATAGACAAATATGTCTATAAATTTCAATGCACCACTTTGCTTGTTTTCAACTTTACTAAATGATTTCTGTTTTGTTTTTTTTTAAATTTTTTTCCTGGTCTCTTTGGATGAGTTGAGCATTTATGATACACTATTTTAAAAGTCATTGTGATTTTTAACTATAAATCTTTAAAATATTCATTCCAGTTATTTCTAGTGCCTGTGTATTATCATAGTTTTTCATGAATTATTATTATAATATTTCTTAAATAATGCAAAATCCTTACAGCAGTATATGCCCATTTATCACCATGAGGCCATTGTGCTCTATTATACACATATTACTTCTACATATGCTATATACTCCATAATTAATGTCTTTAAACAGTTAATTTTCTTGGAAAGTATTTAAGAAATATGAAAATAAGTCTGATTTTGTGTCAACATTTTTACAATATTCACTGCTCCCCATTCCTTTCTATAGTTCAAAATTTCCATCTGCTATTTTTCTTCTACCTAAATAATTCTTTTTAAAATTTCTTATTATGAAAATCTGCTGGTTAAACAACCTTAATTTTTGTGTATCTAAAACTATCTTTATTTAATTTTCATTTTTGAAAGATATAATTTTATATATAGATAAATATATTTCTCCACTGTTTTCTGACTTACATTGTTTTCAATGTCAAATTGGTGATTTTAAAAAAATTCTGCTTCTCTCTGTGTAATTGATTCTTGTTTTACTATATTGAGTTTAAGTATGGTTTAGGTTGCCTTTTTCCAGCTTGAGACTTATTTAGCCTTTCAGAAGTGATATTTTTCTCTAACTTGAAAAAAACATTAACTATTATTTATTCTAATTTGTTTTCTGCCTTAGTTTCTCTCTTTCTATCTCCTATTCTTCTGGGGCTCAAATTGCACATTTCTTTGATGCTGACATTGCCCTAAAGTCATCAATACCTTGTGCATTTTTTCACTATTCTTTTCTCATCTTTATGTTCACTAGTTTCCAATATGTTGTTAGGCCCAGTGGGTACATTTTTCACATAGTCTATTCTTTCAGTTCTGAAATTTCAATGTTATTTTTATAGTTTTTGTTTACCTGTTGACATCTTATTCTCTTCATTATGTTCATCTATTGCTTTATTTACTTTGATATGAATATAGTTCTTTAAAAATAATGATATGCTAATTTCAATATTGCTGTCATTTCCTGATTTTATAGAGATCACACATTTTTGGTACAATATTTTAGAATCTATAGTTTTGTTGTATACCGTTAATAGCTGCTAATTTTTTTTCTTGGAAGTTAGCTAAATCCTACTGACCTTTTTAAGACTTGTTTTTAGGTTTGGCAGCAGAGGTTTGAATAGTCTTGACTTGGGATTACTCACTTTAATACTCAGGCGTTCAGTGTCTAATCTCTGCTCTGGGTATTTGAAGCTCCTCTCTTTCTCTGCCATTTCCTTCCTTGAGTATTTCTTTTCATCTTAAAGATGCCCTGTGGCTGTTCTCTTCCAAGTCTCAATACATCTCTTTTCAAGCACTCTCTTCATTCCTCACTGCACAAATACCAACTGTCTCAGCTCTCAGGAATCAAATCTCTTCCTCTTCACCTTCATGAGATTATTTTACTCTGCTTAGCATTTTCCCACTATGCTGTAGTTTGAAAACTGCCTTCAGGCAGAAGCCCACCTTGAAATCTTGCTTGCTTCCTGTTGCTCAAGGATCACATTAACCAGTATATGAAAAGAGTTGTTTCATATAATTGCTCCAGACATAACTGTTGAAGACAGAGGGGTAATCTGGTAGCAGATACTTCACGATGGCCAGAGTCAGATATATTGCTCATCAGTTTTTTAATATTAATCTTTTTTATGCTGGGTACAAAAAATGGGGTAAAGTGCTAATTTTTTTTCTTCTACTCTCTGGAAAAACTAATGTAATATAACCATTATTTTCTTCAAAGCTTTAATAGAGTTAACTGTTGAAATGAGATACATTTGAGATCTTTTTAGGTAATTTATTATTACAAATTTATTTTTCACTAGTTGAAATACTACCAAGCAATTAAGAAAAAAATTACAGCAGCCCTGACAAAAAAAATTTCTACAAAAGAAAAAAATGTTTAACTGCAGACTTTCACAAATCCTAATATCCACCTCTTCAAAGCATTTTATTTTGAGGCAATTATTCTGTCCTCAGACAAGCCATCATTTATGTGTGGGAACAAAGAGACACAGACTAGCAAGGAACAAAGAAGTAAAGCACCCATGAATTCTTTCTAAAAAGTTACTTGAAATATTTTAGCAGCTTGAGAGATGAATGAACCATCCAAGTGAGCGTTTATATAAAAAGGAGATAAAAAATAAATACAGGCAAAACCAACAACACTGGACATGAGGAAACAAGCTACAAGTAATGCTAAAGAATAAACCATAAGATAACATGATAAAATTAAGAATATATTTATCTTTATTTATTATTATTAATATTATTATCATTATTTTCGAGTTGGAGTCTCACTCTATTGCCCAGGTTGGAGCACAGCGGCATGTTCACAGTCACCCCAGTGTCGACCTGCTGGGCTCCAGCAATCCTTCTGTCTCAGCCTTCCAAGTAGCTGGAACTACAGGCACGTGCCACCACACCCAGTCAATTTTTAGAAATTTATTGCTGAAACGAGGTCTCACCAAGTTGCCCGGGACGATCTCAAACCCCAGGGCTTAGGGAATCCACTCGTCTTGGCCTCCCAAAATGTTGGAATGACAGGCTGAGGCACTGAATCTGGCCTGTTTATTATTATATAATTATTACATATACAGGAAAGATTGACAGATTGGATCTAGATATTGATAAAACATGCCTAAAACAATGTGACACAAAACTTAAAGAAAAGATTTGGGCAATGACTCAGTGTCTAATCTTCAGTTGCAAATGACACAGATTCACCTTCAACAACACAAGTGAGAAGGTGCTATATGTTAAGTGAAGTCTGTGGGGGACTGTTGGTTTGGACTGCATAGGTCCCGGCATGTCAGACCAAACCAAAATGAAGATGCTGGTGCCAGGTACCATGTAGTAAACTGAACTTCAGGATAACCGGTCCCCTGAGTCAGCATTGTAAGAAAGTCCCCTCTGCTTTAACCTTATAAGAAGAGGAACTTTGAAAACGCCAATCTGCTTTTGGTTCTCTGTTGTCCCTATCCATTTTCTACCTATTAAGCCAAACCCCTTAGCTCAGTTCACCAGAACACAAATTCTATTTTATAGAAAATAGGAAATTTACATAGCTAACTGCCTAATGATAGACATTTAGATATTTCTGTGTGTGTGTGTGTGTGTGTGTGTGTGTTGAGGAGTGAAAATCGAGAAAAATCCTCACGTTTAAATGTACCTCTAAAACTATGTCAGAAGAGGGCCACATCAAAGCATATCCTAAAGCTTAGAAAATATTTAACTGTTATGCTTTTCTGTTAAGCCAAATCACTTCAATAATAACACAGAACAAGTGCAAAATCTGGATTGTTTGACTTTAGAAAAAAAAATTTGACTTTAGAAAGAAAATGAAAATGTTGTTAAAATACCAAGGATTTGGTTGGGTCCTGTTGCTTACCATCCAGAAAGCCAATCACTGAGACAACTAGAAGCTTTTTGATTCAAGTGGTATCAACCCAAGAGATTAGGAGATCAGTCTCAACACCATTTCCCTGACCAATTGAAATTGAAGGTTTACATAGTGGATAAGGAAGGAATCACGTTGAGTGAGGGGTTTGGTGTCTCATTGTCTGGATGCAATGATCAGGTAAGTTTCAGTCCATCTTGAGTAGTAGTTTCCTGAGGAAGGAACTCAATTAAGACCAGGAGGGTCAGTTTCTATGTCTCTATGTTTATTCAAAAATAAATAAATAAATAAACAAATAAATAAATAAAAGTTCTATGGGGAAATTGGGCTGGTTTCAAGAAACTTTGTAAATATTTTTGCAAGTGTGAGTTTTCCTCCCTCATAAAGCGATGCCATAGTTTTTAGAGTCTTTATCCAACTGGGACAAAGGAAGGAAACATCTGATAATCAGCAGTTAAGTTGGGTTATACTAAAGAATGATGGGAAGAGGATGACATGACAGGCTATCGGCATAGTTTAGGACTAGTTTGCAATAGATCTGGAATGCCTGATTAAGAAAATTTAGTTTCTACTTTAGTTAATATAGAAGAAAGAGGACAATAACATTTGCAAATCACATCTTAGGTCGTATATGATCAAAATAGCTAAAGTCAGCTTTAAAATGCTACATGTAGACAAAAGAGTAGAAGTTTTTATTATATAGGTTTAATGCACACTGCTTTCCATTTTTCTTTGCAGAGAAATTCTTCAATGTCCTGTTTCCTTCAGTTCTGTACAATTAATTCTGGTATGTTCAGCTGAATTCTACAAGTAAAAATGTCTATAAATGTAGCCTACATTCTAAATCTCAACTTCAGGTAGCAAATAGCTTTCTTTTACAACTTTCAGGCTTGTATCTTGTAGTGCTATATATCCTCTTGATTCCACAAATACACTGGAGGCTTTTATATTTCTTGCAAGTGAATTATAAGTAAATAGTACAGACTAACAGTATACCTTGAAGCAGTAATTCTTTGTTAAATGACCCTGTATAACAATATTAACTTAAATGTAGTGTAAATTTAAACTCTCTCTTTTTTGTTGTGTTTATAGCAGGATTACTGTAAACTATTTCTATACAGACCTTGAGTTCTGCCACTGATTTATACTTATTGTTTATGCATTATGCCTCCTTTATATGTTGCATTCCCACTTTATTCCAAGGTGTTTATTCACTGTTGTGTGTACCTAAAATATAAGAAAGCTTTTTAAATGTTGGCCAGTGAGTTCTTTTTTTATTTACCTCTCAATATATACAATCATCTGATGATTTAGTTGATGCTAGAATTTACACATTTATTTTAAAGTTATGACAATTGAAAAAAAAACTGCATGAACCAGCCATGCCTAAAGCCATCACTCTTATTCTTTTTTTGTTTCTAAATTTTATTACAAAATCATTTTTCCTCCTTTGTGCTAAAATTATTTGTAATACATTTAGTTTGAGCATCTTGTATCAACTAACAATTTTATAAACTTTAAACAAACTGGACAAGATGAGAGAATGAATAATAAACATCTTTAGATACTTACAGCAATAAACTCTGGGTATAAATACTTTTCAAAAGAGAAAGAGCCTCACCAAGGACAAAGCAATATTTGTTCCTTCAAGGACAAAGTATATGTCTAAACTAAAGCTGCCTCTGCTCACCCCACAGAGGTGATGAGCCAGGATCATGAGTCAACAGGATGTATTTATTGAAAAAGGGTGATGGAATAATATTCAATAATAATGTTGAAGGGAAAAGAGCTGAAAACAACAGAGCAAAAAAAAAAAGCCCCAAAATAAACACAAGCATTTTGCTTCATATAGGGTACTTTTAAGATAAAAACTGTTTCATCATGATATTTTTGGATAACTAAGTAACTTCCTGTCATTTTCAGTATTTGAAAAAGTTGTCAGATATTGTAGAGTGGATTTCTGATATGGAGGAAGACTAACATCTATCTTTTGTGTGAACAGTATAGAGTTAAATTAGCCTGAAAGATATGGCTTGTGTCCCCGTAATCTCTTAATTTAATGTTAACTGAATGTTGAATGTGTTCTTAATTGGTTATGACGTTGTTGTGATTCTGCGGTTCATTTCCCCATTTCTGCTAGAATTTATTTTGGCTCTTTATAATCATTTCAAAACTTTACTACACTCCTCATACCCAACACTTACCTTTTATTCATCAGCAGATGACCTTGTCTACTAACTCATGAAGAAAATTAAAATTGATAAGTGAGCACCACATAAATCTATCTTATATGAAATGTGATGATGACTCAATCTTTATTATTAGCATTATTTAGTGTTAGTGTCATTTTTCTGTTGGTGTTATAAATGATAGCATTATTTCCTAATATTCTCTATTTTTGTAGAAACCCACAAATGAGGGACCTGCTTCAGAAACAAAGAGCTCTTTTCCTGTAGACTAAATTGCATTCCCAGAACTTAAGTTGCCCACTCCCTTTTCAACATAATATGACTATGAGACAGAAACGTCCTAAGAACACACCAGAATTCTCTTATTGGCTCACTAATCTGACTGGAAGAATTGTGAATTTCATTCAGGAAGTTGCTGGGAAGTATAAAGAGTAGGATACCAAAACAAAAATTTATTGGAGTAAATCAGTATCCCATCATACTGTGCAAACATAGTGGTTGGATGGACAGTTGACAGGAAAGCCAGCATGCTTCAGGCCACTGACGAAGAATTTGCCCTTGACCAAACATTAGCCAAAATCATCAGAACCCTCTTTGTGACTAGCCTTGTTCTAAAAAGACTTATAGTAACTATCACATAATTCTGTCAGTTCAAGGTTGTATCCCTTGAATGACCATAGTCTCCCTAAAATTTCTGCCTGAGAAAACTCAAGGCTTCCAAAAGAAGTTTTCAAGGCTTCCAAACACAGTTTGTTCCAGCCAACACCTGAAGACAAGGCTCCCATTCGTCAAGCTCTATGGAAGGCCAGGCGTCTAACTTCTCTAAGGGCCAGGTAGCAAGCCCAGGTGGGTTTTACACAGGCAAACTTCCCTTCCTGCTTTGTGTAATTTGTACTTTCCTGACTCTACTGAGCCTCACTCACCTCCCTCTTCATTCCCTCGTTTTCCCTTTGAGCATACCTCTGTATGAATCAAAGTTGAGAGCGCATGTGGAAATCTTTTTTCTATTGCAATAATTGTTACAGACCAAATTCTGTCCTTTCTCCTTTAAATTGTGTCGGGTTTATTTATCTTTGATGCCATTCTAACAATTTCCTGCTCCATGGAAGAATGTAGCAAATTGGGAGCTTAACAAGGTAACCTTGGCCAAGGTTTTCCTCCTAAATAGGTAGGTATACATTCATCAGAAGTCCACATCAAACTTGCATTGCTTGGAATTCCTGAAAAAGCATATAGTGAACAGGTAAAATTAAAACCAGCATATGGCCTTTCTGAAATATTGAAGACAACCCAAAGGCAATAATAAAGTTGAAAAGTAAAACTAAAAATAGATGCAGTAAAAACTAAAAATAGATATTGAAACAAAAGTTATAACACACACTGTCAAATGTGGGATCAACTTTTGAGTCTTTAATATTAAGATTAGTAGTTTGCATTTCTCTATGACAAGATAAAGGCAGATTCAGAAAATGAGAAAGCAATAGAATTTGCTAGAAAAATGTACCATTGAACGATAAAGAACTTTACATTCATCTGTAATAACATATACCAAAATCTATTTTTGATGGGTTGCATAGCTTAATCTTTACAAAATAATTAATGAACTGCCATATTTCATCAACTCTAATAACTATATTTCAACATTTTCATATCATTTAAATAGTGGTTCATCTTACAGTGAATGCCATGTCATAGTCTTGTTCTTCCTTAGGAGTGCATAACATAACTGTATTTTACTCTCCAATAACAAATATTTTGATGTCAATGAAGAATTATATATATAAAAGCAGGTAATTGCTTATTTGATCTTGGGCAAGAAAAGAATCTCCAAGCAATGTAGAAATTATTCTAAAAGCATAATTGCTAAACCAGACTCCAGTAAGAAAACTACACTAGAAAAAAATGCAAAAAGTAATATTAAAAGTCAAACAACAAAATGGGAAGAACTCTGAGACATAATTGATATACAATAGGTTACTACACTTTTTATTTGACATAATTTCATACTTAGGTAAATGTTGGAAAACAAATGTAAGAAATTCCAATATACGCTTTGCCCAGATTTTTCACGTCAACATTTTCCTATATTTTTTTAGTCAATTCTTTCTATAGAAAACTAGATATAGATAGATGATCATAGATAGATGGATATAAAAACATACATGTGTATAGCCTTTGAGAATAAATTACAGAGATCTTATCCCTTAACAAAGGATTCAATGTATATTTTTAAAAACAAGGAGAGTCTCTTATATAATCACAGTACAACAATAAAAATAAGAAAATTAATATTAATACAAATCTATTAACTAATTTACAGACATTATTTAAATTTCAGTAATTGTCCTAATAATTTTCTTTGTAGAAGAAAATCCATATTTTTAGTTGCATTCAGTTTTTGTGTTTCTTTCATTTTCATTAATTATTTCTTTAATTTTACTTAATCATTAATTGCCTTTACTTTTTAATGAATACAGGCAAGATTTTTTTAAATGTCCCTCAATTCAAATTTGCCTAGTGTCTTCTCACTTTTAAATAAATAACATTCATTCTTTTTAGAAATATCCTGCAATTAGTGCTGTGTTTTTCTCATTACCTCATATCAGAAGGCACAGAATATCAATTTACCACAATACTGGTGATGTCAGTCACTTGATTAAATTGGTGTCTACCATAGTTCTGCACTATCAAATTACTATTTTAAATTTGTCAATAGATGAGTATATTGTGTGTAGATATACTAAGGATATGTAAATAACATATTAGTCATCACCTTTCTTCCAATAGTTTTAGCATCCATTGATGTTCTTTGCCTGAAACAATGACTACTATTATGGTTACCAGATGGCAGTTTCCTAATTCTACCAATTTATCTATAAATATTAGTAACAGACCACTGTAAAAAAAATCTCCACCATTTATTTATTTTTCTACTTACCTTATTTTCTTACAGAAGTGTGAATTCATTAGTTCTTATTTTATTAATAGATAATAATACAAATCATTTTATGTTGGTATGTACACTGCCCCAGAATTTTCCAGTGGGAGCCCTTTAAATCCAGTTCTGGTTCTGTGTGTGCGTGTGTGTGCGTGTGTGTGCGTGTGTGTGTGTGTGTGTGTGTGTGTGTGTGTGTGTGTGTAGCTGCTGTTGTTGTTGTGAGCTTTATTCCACAAGCATGTTCCTTACTTTCTGGAACAAAAAGATACTGCAGATTAATCTTCCACATCACTGCCCTAGACCTGACACCAGTCATTTCTCTCAGGAACAAGATTCTATTTAATGAAGATGGGCACTTGGTTTACCAACTGCTACTAGGATATCATTCTTAGAGAACAGAGCTAAAACAATATGTATTCACTTAGATAGATGGTAGGGAGATGGAAGACCAATAAATGAGAGCGAGCAAGAGAGAAAGAGATTGATATGTAGTTTAGATGGATAGTTATATCTGTATATACATATGTCTATATAGATATGCATCTAATTAAAACAAGATAATTATATTCACATGTATCTATTGATCTATATAAATATATTTTTATATGCTACTAAATCTGTATCTGTCTCTATACTTACCTATGTATATAAAGTTTTATCCACATCTACTTACCTATCCCTCTGTATAAAATTGTGAATTCTTCTTGGTGCCTTTGACTTTCACACAATATTACAGAATTCAGTTTAGTATTTCTGTGTTTATAATTTTCACCTCTAATGGTGGGTAACCTGACTTCTGTTATCTACAAATATTTGCTTCTTATTTGCTCAATATTAGAATGCACAAAATGTAATTTTAGAATAACTAACTTGTATTTATGGAAAAAAAAAACAGCCAATAGTTATTGCCACTTTTCTCTTTGTTTTAGTCATACTGTTCACAAGTGCTACTGGGGTTAGTTCTTGCTTTTCCTCACAGTGTGGTTAATATCATTCATTTTGAATAGAGTAAGTCCATGTGTTTCTGTTTGGGGTTGCTACTTTTTTCCATCTCATTGACATGTGTGTATGTGTTTAATGTGAAACATGAACACGGCTCTAAATGTCAGCTATTCTAGAAAGAATACTCAGAGAAGTAACTGTCACCATTCTTTTTACACTTTTTTCAGTTCATCATTTCCCCCCATCCCAACCAACCATTGTAGACATTTCCAGTGAACAAAAAATGAGCCATAGAAATTATATTTCATTCAAAAAATGTTATTCTATTTATAACTGTGAGTGATGCCTTAGTTTAGGTTCTTCAGAAACGTGGCTTGAGTTAAGGGCATTGTCCACACAAGTTACGAAGGGTGTGTTTCCAGGAGGCAGAGGAGCAAACCAGAGAGGAGGAAGCCAGCCAGTTGTGGGGTTTCAGACCAGTGAAATTCTGAGTGTCTGTGGCTGAGTCACCCCGATTGTCCAAGGGTGGTTCTCTGAAGAAGGTTGTAGTTCAACTGGTTAGGAGTTAAAAAACCAGAAGAGGGAGTCAGGGTACCCAAAACAGAGAAGGGGATCCAGACAGAGCAGCAAAGCCTCTGTCCCACCACGGCTAATGAAACACAATCACTCAACTGCATGGAAGGGTTAGCCAAATGGAAATAGGGGAGCAAGGATGGGGATAATGAATAGAGCCAGGACTAAGGCCAACCAGACTGTCAGTCCCACTCACACAGTTGATACACCCAAACCTCATGGTTGCCTCTAACTTTCCTAGCAAATCAATAAGGAAAAAATAAATTTGGTTTCTCAATTCATGAGGGCACAGTTAAAATACAGTTAAATACAGAATAATTGCAATTCCTCTTTCTAGTAAGATCTAGTAAGATCTCATCTGACTGGCTTGATAAAGATGACTGTGAAATAGAATGAACAATGTCATTTATAACATTATATATATAAATATATATATATAATGTCATTTATAACATTATATAATATATATATAATATATATATAATGTTATAAATGACATTGTTATACAGATTTATATATATATAATGTTATAAAGGACATTGATATATAGATATATATCTATCTATATATAGATAGATATAGATAGATAGTTATAGATATATATATATATACTCTAAATGCAGTTTTTTTCCCCCATAACCTTCAGTTAGGGTGTATGTTTTTTACACTGAAGCAGAATTCAGTAGAAAGTGTGAAACTCAAGCCGAGCTCGGTGGCTCAGCCTGTAATTCCGTGCTTTGGGAGGCTGAGGTGAGTGGATTGCCTGAGCCCATGTGTTCAAGCGAGACCCGCATGGGCAACTTGGTGAGACTTCATCTCTACAATAAATAAAAAAATTAGCCAGGCGTGGTAGTTCCAGCTACTTGGAAGGCTGAGGCTGAAGTGGCCGGGAGCGGCCACTGCACTCCAGTCTGGGCGACAGAGTGAGACTCCAACTCAAAAAAAAAAAAAGTGTGAAACTCATACATTTCTTAAGGCCATCTTTTTTCGTCTTGTTCTTATGCGCAATTCCTAGTTATTTTCCTGTTTTATCAGCAAATCAAGTGTCCTTCAAATGAAGGGAAACACCATGAGGGAAAATTATTTCTCAATAGGTGTTTCAACTAAATACTGAATATAATCAGAATTTTAATTGACCAGGTATTAAAACCAAAAATTGTGGTTTTAGAAAATAACAACGATAAAGAGAATGTATTTGGGAATGAAAAAAGTGGCCTTACAATCTGGGAGAACTTGAAAAAGTTACTAAAGTTCTCCAACCCTAGAAAACTCATCTGTAAAATTTCAATAAGATTTTCACATTTGCCGGGCTCGGTGGCTCAGCCTATAATCTCCCACCTTGGGAGTCTGAGGTGAGTGGATTGCCTGAGCCTGTGGGTTCAAGACTCGCCTGGGCAACTTGGTGAGACCTCATCTCTACAATAAATCAAAAAAGTTAGCCATGTGTGGTAGCGTGCGCCTGTAGTTCCAGTTACTTGGAAGGCTGAGGCGGAAGGATCACCAGAGCCTAGCAGGTTGAGGCTGCGGTGGCCGGGAGCGGCCACTGTACTCCAGTCTGGGTGACAGAGTGAGACTCCAACTCAAAAGAAAAAAAAGGTTTCAACTTTTATGTCAAATTCTGACCTTAAAGTAAGACTCTCTGCACAACTTACAAAAAATAGACCTCATACACAGTGGATGAGAAATAAATGTAATTGACTTCTTTCTTTTTTCTCAATTTTATAGACCTTGTATTAAGAAACATTTGGATAATGAATTGAAAGTATGTAGTAAGATGTATAGTAATAATTCAAAAATTGCACATTAATGCATAAGAGTTAGGGGTTTTGCACCCAAAAAAAAGTCAGTAAAACAAAAATCTGAATCTTAGATTCTAGGCCCATCTTTTTCCCTCACTGTTGTGATACAGTTAGTGTCTCTGTAACTCCATTCCCTCAGTGCACAATGCAGGTAACTCCCTGCTTTACATCACAGGGTTACTGTAGAATTCAAATAATAAAATGTACATGACATGCTGTAAAATAACATAAAACAGTGGGCAGTGATATATCAATGTCATGTTATTACATTTATACAACTATGAGTAAAGTGTGGAGTTAAAAAGCTAGAAGAAAAATATATTTATTTTGTTGAGTCATTTCCCTATTTAAATTAGCAGGAAAATTTTCTTTGGATAAGAATATGATGTGACTAATTTTCGGATTTGAGTATTTTGGGGTAATTGTCACACTTTGAGATACCTTTGTGATCCTTACCTTTAGCTCTTAGGTCTCAGCTTGCAATGCCACTTCAAGCACTCACATTGACAGTGCTCTTTAGTGAGCATGAATTTTATTATTTATTTCTCAACAGTGTTACATATGGGAATCATCCTCTAAACACATATCTCTTGCCTAACATTTTCTAGCTCTTCTTAGGACATTTTAAAAACTCCCAATACTACTTTTATTAAGCAAAGTAGGATATCTGAAAGGACTCACAAGACTTCACATGGTTAGCTCATGTTAACCTTCAACAAAGATAGGATACAGCACAGCCAAAGAAAAAATTACTCGGGCAAGCACCACGTATCTAAAAGCATTAACTGCACCCCTACCCCCAGCCCCAATTTCCTATCTCTGTGCTACAAGGTGTGCCATAGGGTGACTAAATCATCTGCTTTCCCAATTTTGCCACTTAAAATTCCACATTGTGGGAATCCCTAGTCCAGGTAACCCAGTATGTTTGGTTACCCCAGGTAAGACTTGCCTTCAGTTTGTGAGCCGTCAAAATATGCTTGAGAAATTTTGGTTTCAGGGGATCCTAGGCAGAAGCTTCCTGTGAGGTCTTCTTGTATCAGGATTACGCTGAGTAACCCGGCACATCCAAGTAAATCACCAATAAATATATCTCTTAAAAAATGTAGAAATGCTAACTTTGGGTGCCTCTGAGGAAGTGCTTTAAATAGTACACCACAATTCAGTGGTTAACCCATCTCACCCTTGTTCTAGACTTTTAGGCATCCTAGAAAAAAGCATTGAGCTGTCCAGTTCAGCTATAAGATTACCTAATTGCTTGCAATATTAAACTCTTCTTGGTATCTCAAGATTTAGAGATATAGAAAGACTTCAGAAAAGACAACCTGTGGTGGGGCGGTATTCAGGATGATCCCCAAGATGTCTTTCTCCTGGTGTTCATCACCTCCCCTTGAGTGTGGGTGGAGCAAGTAAAGATAATGAAATATCATCCTCATGGTTGAATAATAACTTTGAATTAAACAAAAGGGAGATTTTTTTGGTTGGGCTTGGCTTTATCAGAGAGCCCTTTAAAAATGCAAAACATCAGAAAGCTGCCCTCTACGTGACCTGGGAAGGACACTAGTAGCCATATTGTGAGAGGAGGAAGCCACATGGTAAAGACCCTTGATCAGGCTTAGAAGTGAAGAGCAGGACAGGAGGTAAGATGGTTATGGTGCCATTGGGAGCGTGAAAGTCTCTACAAGGGCAAGTGTCCATAAAGACAGTCTGTGTGAGTGGGTGAGTGCCGCTGGGTGAGTGAAAGACCATCTGAGGGGAGACTCAGGATCAAGATCCCAGGGCTCCCCTCTGGGAAAGACAATCTGAGGGGAGACTCAGGATCAAGACCCCGGGGCTCCCACCCCTGCCCTGAGGTCAGAGTCCCTAGTGTGCAGGATCATCAGTCATTCTTGGAGGTCTCTTGGGAGGAGATAGTAGTGGAAGTCAGCTGCTCCCTGCACTCAGCACCTGGTCCATGCCACCACCCATGGCAGGGGGCTGGCGCTGATAGGAGAACCCATGGAGAGGGTGGGGCAAGGAAATCTGGAGCTGGGCCCCCTGCCAGCAAGTAGATATTGACTGCCAACATTTTCTCTGCCCCAGACTGGGCAGAGACCTGCATTGCCCTCCCCCACTTCAGTCTCCAACCTGGAACTCAGAGGTGATCTCCCCACCCCTCTGGGATCAACCATCAGGTCGATCTAGAGAGAAAACTTCAGAAGTGGACTTGGAGAGCTGGACACTCTACCCCTACACCGAACCAGGCACAGACACAACTGGTCTAAATGGGGAACCTGGCAGCAGTAGCAGCAGTGGACAAGCTGGATGAGTAAGGAACTGATTTGCCCTCCTCCCACAGCAGTGTATGACTAAGAGCCACCCTATTGGCCTGCACAGAGAGCAGAGGGGAGAGGCTGGAGATAGGAGCCGGATCCCTACCATAGCAGTGACCAGAAAGGGGGGATGGAGAGGGTGAGGGAGTGGGGGAGTGGGAAAGGAAACTGAAGTTCCAAAAACAATCACAGAGGGAGCTATTTTCTTTTTTCTTCTCTGTTTTTGTTTATGTCTTAGTACTTGTTTTTTCGGGTTTTTTTAGTGCTTTTTAGTTTTTCTGTTTGCGTATGGGCATTTTAGGGTGAGTGAATCATCAGGGGTTTTTTTGCTTGCATGTTTTTGTTTTTTCTTGCTTTTTGTTTTTGCTTACTTCTTTGTTTATTTGTTAGTTGGTGTGCCTTTTTCCTTCTCCTTCTCCTCTGTCTTCATTTTCCTTCAGTCTCCCTTCTTCCTTTTTCTGTCCTTCCTCTTTTATTTATCTCATTTTGCTCTCAGGGGGCATACATACTTCTTCACCATATGGATGGAGTATAAGGTGGTGGGAAGTGGATTCCAGAAGGTCCACACACCTGCCAGTGGATACTGTGATCAGCAGATCACCTCTGAACCACAGTCCCCCCATCACACCTTAATTAAATCTCAAAACTGCAAAAATTGCAGCCCCGCATCCCTGATCTGGCTTCAAAATTGAGTGAATCCAGAGGATCTACGTAAGGAAGAACAGGGGATTGAAACAGAAGAGAAAGCTATCCCCCATCACCGGGCAAAGGAATTAAAGAAGGAGGAGGAAAGGAGAAGGAAACCACCACAAATAAAGAAGAACCAAAGGAAGAACATAGTCCCCATACAGATCCCTGTGAAGACACCACCCAAGAATACAGACTTTGGAACTCAAACAACAAAGAGCTCCCAGAATAGTGGGCCCCAAACCACAAACCCAGATATCAAGATATTAATAAAATGGATAGAAATGAGAAGAGACAGGAGGAAAGAATGAAGAAGTTGACAACTGAGATGATGGCAATAAAGAATACATAAAAGAAATAACAGAAGCATGGAAAGCAGAATTAACCAAGCAGAAGATAGAATCTCAGAGTTAACCCAAACTGTTAAAAATATAGAAAAGAAAATAAAAAGATAGAACAAAGCCACCAAAATATGTGAGATTATATCAAGAGACTGAACCTAAGATTAATTGGCATTCTTAAGGCAGAGAGAGAAACAGAGACCACCCTGGAACAAACATTCCATGAAATTATACAAGAAAACTTCCCTCATCTCATCAGACACAACCATTCAAACACAAGAAATTCAGAGAAACTTTGCAAGAAATCAAATGAGAAAAGCAACTCCTAGACACATAGTAATTCACTTATACAAAGTAAGTATAAAAGAAAAAATCCAAAGGGCAGGAAGAGAGAAAGGTCATACTACTTACCAGGGAGGACCAATTGGAATAACAGTCGACTTATCTACAGAAACACTACAGGCTAGGAGAGACTGGAATTCAATCTTCAAAGTCCTCAAAGATAAACAATCCCAGCCTAGAATTTTCTAAGCTAAGCTTCTCTGGTGATGGAGAATTAGAATCTTTCCCAGACATTCAATTCCTAAGAGTTTATGCCACCTCCAGACCAGCTCTACAAGAAGTGCTTTAAAAAGTATTAAATAAAGAAGAAAAAAAAAGGAACACATTTTTCCCAAGAATACAGAAAAAAGATTGAAAACACATACATATATCAACCCAAATATCAAAAGAAAACCAACCAACAAATAAACAAACAATAACAACAACAAACCTATAAGAACCTCATGACAGGGATAAACTCTCACATCTCAATAATTAGGCTGAATGTGAATTGACTAATGCACCACTGAAAAGACATAGAATGGCAAACTGGATTTAAAAAATGATGTAACAATATGCTATCTTTGGAGACTTATCTCACCAGAATGAACACTCACAGGCTCAAAGTAAGAGGACAGAAAACAATGTTTCAGGCAAATGGAACACAAAAGAAACAGGTATTGTGATGTTAGTATCAGACAAAATATCCTTTAAGTTATCAAAAATTAAAAAGATATGGAAGGTCACTACATAATGATAAAAGGCTCAATTCATCAACAAAAAACATCCATCCTAAACATATATGCACCCAACATAGGAACACTGACCTTTATAAAACAGCTTCTAGGTAAACTAAAAAAAGATACTGACTCAAACACTATCACAGCTGGGGACTTAAATACCCCACTAACAATCCTACATAGATCATCAAGGCAAAAAATCAACAAGAAGATCTGAAACCTCAACTTGATGCTTGAACAAATGGACTTAATAGATACCTATACAACACTCCACCCAACAACTACAGAATATACATTCTACTCATAACCACATGGAACATGAAATGTACTCCAAGATTGACCACATTCTCTGTCATAAATCAAGCATGAATAAATTCCATAAGACTGAAATACTGCCATGCACCTTTTAAGACCACAGTGGGAGAAAAATATATATCACACTAACAAAGCTACCCCCAAACCTACAAAGACATGGACACTAAGCAGCATGATGCTGAACAACTCCTGGGTCAACAGGGAAATCAAAGCAGAAATTAAAAGGTTTCTGGAAACAAATGAAAATAAAGACACATCTTAACAAAACTTCAGGTATACCATGAAAGCAGCATGAGAGGGAAAGTCATTTCTTTATGAGCACACATGAAGAAAATGGAAAGATCACAAGTTAACAGCCTAACAAATTACCTAAGGGAGCTGTAAAGAAAAGACCACCAAAACCTTACTTCAGCAGAAGAATCCAGATCACCAAAATAAAAGCCCAAATACAGGACATAGAAGACAAAAATATCATAGGAAAAAAAATCAGTGAAACAAAAGGCTGGTTCTTTGAAAGGATAAAAAAGACTGATGGACCCCTAGTCAGACTGACACATAAACACAATCAGCATTGCTCAAGATGAAATCACAAAGGATTCTGCAGAAATACAAAAATTTATCAGAGATTACTATGTCCACCTGTATGGAAAAAAACTTGAAAACGTAAATGAAATAGAGGACTTTCTGACATCACACAAACTCCCAAGGTTGAAACAAGAAGAAATTGAGAAATTAAATAGACCAATAACAACCCAGGGAACAGACTCTTTCATAAGAAAATTATCCACATAAAAAATGTCCTGGACCAGGTGGCTTTCCAGCAGAGTTCTACAAAATATACAAAGAGGAACTAATGCCAATCCTATTGAAAGAATTCCAAGCAATCAAGAAAGATGGAATTCTCCCCAAATCATTTTATACAGTTAACATCATACTGATTCCCAAAGCAAGTAAAGATCCAACAAAGAAAGACAGTTACAGGTCAATATCTCTGATGGACATAGATGCAAAAACACTCAACAAGATTCTAGCAAATCAGATTCAACAACACATCATAAAAATAATCCACCATGGCCAAGTAAGTTTCATCCCTCGGATGCAGGGATGGTTCAACATCTGCAAGATCATAAATGTAATTAAATACATCAACAGATGTAAAAATAGGAATCACATGATTATATCATTAGATACAGAAAAAGCTTTTGATAAAATCCAGCATCACTTCTTGATAAAAACCCTTTGAACATTTAGACACAGAGGGAACATACCTCAAAATAATAGAAATCATCTATGATAAACGGATAGCCAACATATTGCTAAGTGGACAAAAATTGGGAGCATTTTCCCTGAAAACTGGAACAAGATAAGGCTACCCACTTCCACCCCTCTTGTTCAACATAGTGTTGGAAGTTCTATCTAGAGCAATCACACAAGAGAAGGAAATCAGCCAGGTGCGGTGATTCATGTCTGTAATGTCAACACTTTGGGATGTAAAGGTAAGAGAATTTCCTGTGTCCAGGGGATTGAGACCACCCTGGGCAACATAGTGAGACCTCATCTCTACAACAAATCAAAAAATTGGCCAAGTGTGGTGGTGCATGCCTGTAGCTCCAATTATTTGGAAGGTTGCAGCAGAAGGATTGCCTGAGCCCAGTAGGTCGAGACTATAGTGACCATGAGTGTGCCACTGCACTCCAGCCTGGGCGACAGCGAGACTCCAACTCAAACAAACAAACAAAAAAACAATTCAGGGGTATCCAAATAGAAAAAGGGGAAGTCAAGTTATCGCTCTTTGCTGATGATATGATTCTATCCCTCAAAAATCCAAAAGAACCTGTCATAAACCTTCTTGCACTAATAAAGGATTATTTCAAAGTCTCAAGGTACAAAATTAACATTCAAGAGACAGTAGTTTTCTTATACATCAACAGCAGACAAGCAGAGAACCAAATAAAACGCACAATCCCATTTACAATAGCCACAAAAAAAAGAAATAAATGAAATACCTTAGCATATTCCTAACCAGAGAAGTGAAAGACTTTTACAACGAAAACTACAAAACACTGCTCATAGAAAAAAAAAAAAAAAAACACAAAGAAATGGAAGAATATTCTATGCTCATGGATTGGAAGAATCAACATTGTTAAGATGTCCATCCTACCCAAGGCAATCTACAGATTTAACGCAATATCTATGAAATTATCGGCAGCTTTCTTCTCAGTCCTGGAAACAACAATACAGAAATTCTTATGGAATCATAAATGACCACGAATAGTCAAAACAATCCTCAGCAAAATAAACAAAGCAGGAGGTATCATACTTCCAAACTTTTTACTTTTTTATAAGGTTACAATAATCAAAACACCCTGACATTGATACAAGAACAGGCATATAGACAAATGGATAGGATAGAGATTCTGGAAGCAAAATCTCATTCTCTAAACCAACTCATCTTTGACAAAGCCTCCGTTAACAATCACAGGGTAGAGGAGAACGTATTCAGTAAATGGTGCTTGGAAAACTGGCTGACCACATGAAGAAGATTAAAAAAAAAACCCTACCTATCACCATACACAAAAAATCAACTCTAAATGGATCAAAGACCTAAACATAAAATCTCAAACTATAAGAACCTTAGAAAATGCAGGAAACACCCTTGGGGGAATTGGACCTGGCAAACAATTTCTGATCAAAACCCGAATAGCCCAGGCCATAAGAGATTAGATAGACAAATGGGACCTCATCAAACTGAAAAGCTTCTGCAAAGTCAAAGATACCATCAAGAGAGTGAAGAGACAGCCCACAGACTGGGAAAATATAGTTGCCAACTGTATATCTGACAAAGGCCTAACATCTAGGATCTACGAGGAACTCAAACGTGCCAAAAAGAAAAACGCAAACTATCCCATTACAAAGTGGGCAAAAGATATGAAAAGACATTTCTCAAAAGAAGACATACAAGCAGCCTACAGATACATGAAAAAAAATCCTCAGCCTTGCTAATTATCAAATAAGTGCAAATTAAATCTACAATGAGATACCACCTAACTCCGGTCAGGATGGCCATCATGAACAACTCAAAAAACAACAGATGCTGGAGAAGATAAGGGGAAAAGGGAACACTTCTACACTGTAGGTGGGAGTATAAACTGGTACAACCTCTGTGGAAAACAGTGTGGCTTTTCCTAAAACAACTAGAAATTGACCTTTCATACAACCCAGCAATCTCTCTTCTGGGAATATACCTGAAGGAATTTGAATAATTCTACAAAAAAGATACCTGTGCATGCATGTTTATTGCAGCACTAATCACAACAGCAAAAATATGGAAGCAACTGTGCTGCGCATCGAAAGCAGACTGGATTTAAAAATGTGGCACATATACATGATGAAATATTATGCAACCATAAAGAACAAAATTATGAACTTTGCAGCAATTTGGATGAATGTAGGGTCTGTAATACTCAGTGATCTATCACAGAAACAAATAACTGAGTACCACATGTTCTCATTCATGAACAGACCCTGATTAATTATCATAATACTACAAGAAAGGGATTGACAGTAGTGGGAAATTACCAGGGAAGGGGGGACACACTTCATCTATAAGTGTACCTGATCTCAAACCAGGTGACGTGGGGACCAAAGTAAGGCCCAAACTTTACCTGTGCAATAATCATTTGCATTCCTAATCCTGAATTGTATCCTACATTTTTAAAATAAAAATTACAAATAAAAAAAGAAGCAGCAAGCAGTCCTTGGTTGACAGCCATCAAGAAAACAGGAGTGTCAGTCTTACAGCTGCAGGGGAATGATTCTGATTCTGCCAACAATTGAGCTGGCAGCTGAAGAATCCAGCATTTTGCCACTACACTCTGAAATCTCAGAGATGACATCAACTTGCAGCGCAGCATCTTTTTGTTCTTTAGAATCCAGATAGTCAGTCTTGGTGCTCAAAAGCCAGTTTATTTTGAATAAGATGACTGGACAAACTGACAAAATCCTAGAAATTAATTTCAATAGATCACTCAGTGTACTACAAAATAGACCGAGGGTTATGCAACAGTCTGAAAAGGTCATGATCTTTAAGCTTCATCTAAAGACATCACAGCACACGAAGAGGATTAAAATCACATTGAAAGCATTGTTTACCAATCATTAATGACCAAATGAAACTTCACTTCCTTTGTTATGACAGCTATTTTCTCAGTGAATGGATATGTACTTTGGTAAATGGGTTTAACCTTTCACAGTCAGAGAAATAAGAGGATTTTCATCTAATCGCTCTTCTAAAAAGCTAATGCTGAAATGAAATCTCTTCGGCCATTGTATTTCATGGACAATGCACTGCATAACTTTACAATACTTATAATTTGAGTAAAATTACCAATTATAAGTATTGTAAAGTTACACACACACTCCCCACCCCCCACACACAAAGGAGATCATTGGCATGCCAAAAGTTTCTAAAGTGATACAAACTTACTGTGTACATGGCAATGACATATATTCCTCTGACAAAGATTTATTATTCCTACGCCTGTTAATGTTGAAATTATCAAATATTTATTTTTTATGCTGGATTTAATTTTATTAAGAAAATGATTATTATAAGCATAAATATTTACCATCAGTATCCAAAATGGCACAGAATCAAAATTCCTGTTAATTTGTTAAAAAATAGAAATATCTAATACCACTTGAAATCTTAGTTCAAAGAATCAAGTAATAGAAGTAAGGTAGAAAAAGAAAGACTGTCTTCTATCTTTCCTGTGTTTTGAGTGGAACAGCTCGTGTAAGAATCCCCATGCTCATTGTTGCAATAATTCTCCTGTAATGTCCTTGCTTCTCCCCCCACTCTCCTTCTCATGTATCTCTTCCTCTTTCTAAGCAAGCTCATTCCCGACTCTGCCCATTATAAATCATCTCCCTCCTCTTTGATTCTAGTTTGTATCCTTGTTTCAGGATTAAATAATAATATTAAATAATATTAACCACACCTGATTTTTATTTATGTACAAGCCACTCTCTTTTAGTCTGTGGGGAAGATAATAATAAAAATTCCTTCCCTAACAAAGCTATTCCATGCAGGCCTTCTTACTCTCTGCCACTTTTACCCCCAGGAAAGGTTAGTGCTTATGTCTAATTGGGCAACAGCACTGAATAAATTCAGATTTCCAACAATAGCAATGAAAACCACTTGACTGAGTCTATTACAACTTGACCCTTTGCAGTATATTTCCAATCACTCTTTCAGTTCCAGTTAGACCATCTGCCTTTGATCCTGATTCCCTATCCCAGGCATCCCCTGGCTGCATGTCTCTATATTGAAGGGCATCACCTCCTTTCCTTGGTCAGTTGAACCTGCGGCACCATGTAGCAATTTCTGGCTTAGGTAAAAAGATGTGGGTACCAGAGCTGAAAACCCGGGGTCGCATTCAATGAGATGAGGCCATTTTGCAAAGGTATCCACATATTATATCTCTATTATAATGTTCCCAACTTCTGTCTTTTCATTGAATTCATGTTTTTATGATTCTCTTCTGAATCCTGTTTATTTTGCTTTTTATTTTAAGGATTGTCATCTGTTTACTTTTTAAATTAAGTATAGGTGAATGAAAGGTAAGACCTGTTTAAAACTTATCTAGTTATGAACTTTTTATGCATGATATTAGATATTTGTTCATCATTACTGCAACACAATATATTTGAACTCCTGTTTTAAAACACAGGGATCCTTACATTTTACTTCTCCCCCTTTTTTTGTTGTTTGCCATCGTTTTCAATCATATTAATTTAAGTTATGATTCTGAATATTCTCATCTCACTTTCTCACCCTTTTTGTTGCCCTTCCAAGGCATTGTATATCCAGGCACATCAACTCCACAGTATAGATTTCCAGCCAGTCTCCTGCCATGATTTGACTTACTGAACTTTCTGTTCTGTTCTGCACTGCCTCAATGTTATTATGTGCTGTAGTTTTGCTTGGAGCACAATCTCTGTTTTCTATAGTTTTTTCCCTTTGATTAAATATATATCACTCCCTCTTTGATATCAAGAACAAAGATAACATTACAATATTATTTTTGACCAAGTGTTGTGGCTCACATTTGTAATTTCAGCACTTTGGGAGGCCAAGATGGAAGCACCCCTTGAGGCCAGGAGCTCAAGATTAGCCTGGGCAACATAGCGAGATCCTGTCTCTAAGACTTTATTTTTTTAACAACTTACAATTTTATTTGAATCAAATGCTGCAAAAATTGTGATACAGTGACATAAACACTGGACTGAGAACCCAAAATCTCGGGGCCTAGTCCATCGTCTAACTGAAGATGGCTGAATGACATTGGGCAGGCTGTATAGTCTACCCGGCCTTATTTCTATCTTTTAAAATATTTTTTTGTTTTTGTTTTTGTTTTTTTTTTGAGTTGGAGTCTCACTCTGTCACCCAGACTGGAGTGCAGTGGCCACTCCTGGCCACCGCAGCCTCGACCTGCTGGGCTCCAGCGATCCTTCCGCCTCAGCCTTCCGAGTAGCTGGAACTACAGGTGCACCCTACCACATCCGGCTAATTTTTTTGATTTATTGTAGAGATGAGGTCTTGCCAAGTGCCCAGGCGGGTCTCGAACCCACAGGAAAAATATTTTTAAAGATAGAAAATAAGACCCAGGGGTGTGTGTGTGTGTGTGTGTGTGTGTGTGTGTGTGTGTGTGTGTGTGTGTGTATTTCAATAGCCTTAGGAGTAAAAGATGGTTTTTGGTTACATGGCTACTTTTGATAGTGGTGAAGAAGACAGGGCTTTAAGTCTACCCGTCACCCCCATTAGTGCACATCGCACCCGATTAGGTAATTTTTCAACTCTCTCTCCCCTTTTCAACTCCCCCCTTCTGAATCTCCAATGTCCTTTATACCATTCTCTATGCCTTTGTAGACCCATAGCTTAGCTCCCACTGATAAGTGAAAACACGCAGTATTTGGTTTTCTGTTACTGTGTTACTTCACTTAGGTTGATGGTCTTCAATTCTATCCAAATTGTTGCAAAATACATTAGTTTGTTCTTTCTTACAGCTGAATAGCATTCCATGGTGTGTATGTGAGAGTGTGTGTGTGTGTGTGTGTGTGTGTGTGTGTGTGTGTGTGTGTGTATTATGTGTGTACTTTGGTATATATATGTCATTTTGGGTATCCACTTGTCAGTTGATGGGCATTTAAGCTGATTTCACATCTTTGTAATTATGAATTGTGCTGCTATAAACATATGAGTGCAGGTCTTTTTTGTATAACGACCTTTCTTTCTCTGAGTAGATATCAAGTAGTGGGATTGCTGGATGGAACGATGGGTCCAATTTCAGTTCTTTGAGAAATTGCCACACTGATTTCTGTAGAGGTTGTACTAATTTGCATTCCCACCAACAGTGTATGTGTTCCTTTTTTATTGCATCCATGCCAACATCTATTGTTTTTTGATTTTTAAAATAATGACCATTTTGCCGGGTGCAGTGACTCAGGTCTGTAATCCCAGTACTTTGGGAGGCAGAGGTGAGAGAACTGCCTGAGCTCAAGGGTTTGAGACTAGCCTGGGCAACATGGCGAGACCTTGTCTCTACAATTAAAAAAATAAATCAGCCAGGTATGGAGGCACATGCCTATGGTTCTAGCTACTTGGAAGGCTGAGGTTGAAAGATTTCCTGAATTCAGCAGGTCAAGTCTGTGGTGGTGGTGAGCGTGCCACTGCACTCTAGCCAGGGTGACAGAGTGAGACTCTGACTCTAAAAAATAAAACAAAACAAAAAACAAAAAATAATGACCATTTTGACTAATGTAAGGTGGAATCTCATGGTGGTTTTAATCTGCATGATTTGTGATGTTGGACTTTTTAAATGTTTGTTGGCCATTTGTATATCTTCTTTTGGGAGATGTCTGTTCATGTCACTTGACCACTTCTTTTTTAATTTTTTATTTAATTATTTTAAAGATGTGGGTACAATTCAGGGTTAGGTATACAAATGTTCATTATGCAAGTATCCTTGTTGATGATGTAAGCCCCTCTCTCCCCTAGCAGTTTCCTTCAACTACCAATCCCACCCCCTCTACCCTGGCAGTTTCCTACTACTGCCAATCGCTTTCTTATAGCATTATAATTGTTCAAGGTCTGCTTAAGAATGAGTACATAGGGAACTCTGTTCTTTGTTTCTATGATAGATCACTGAGTATGATTGACTCCAAATCCATCCAAGTTGCTGTGAAGTTCATATGTTTGTCCTTCTTTATGACTGCATAATATTCCATTGCGTATATGTACCACATTTTTAAAATCTAGTCCAGTTTCAATGGGCAGCATGGTTGGTTCCATGTTTTTGCTGCTGTGAATACAGTTCACTTATCCACTTCTTATTTGTTTTTTCCTCACTGTCTTGCTTGAGTTCTTTGTAGATTATGGATGTTAGTCCTTTGTCAGATGTATTGCTTGCAAATATTTTCTCCCATTCTGTAGGTTGCCTACTTACTCTGTTGATTATTTATTTTGCTGTGCAGAAGCTTTTTCAGTTTAATTAAGTCCTACTTTTTTTTATTTTTGTTTTTGTTGCATTTGCTTTTGGGTCTTAGCCATACATTATTTGGCTAGGCCAAAATTAGCCAGGGTTGGTGGCACATGTCTGCAGTCCTAGCTATTCAGGAGACTGAGGCAGGAGGATTGCTTGAGCCCAGGAGTTGGAGACTGCTGTGAGCTTTGATTGTACCACTATACTCCAGCCTGGGGGAAACAGCAAAATCTTGTCTCTAAAAAAAGAAAAAGGTCTGGCTCGATGACTCAGCCTGTCATTCCGCGCCTTTGGGAGGCCAAGGTGAGTGGATTGCCTGAGCCCGCGGGTTCGAGACCCGCCTGGGCAGCGAGACCTCATCTCTACAATAAATCAAAAAATCAGCCGGGCGTGGTAGCGCATGCCTGTAATTCCGGCTACTCGGAAGGCTGAGGCGGAAGGATTGCCGGAGCCCAGCAGGTCGAGGCTGCGGTGGCCAGGAATGGCCACTGCACTCCAGTCTGGGCGACTGTGTGAGATTCCAACTCAAAAAAAAAAAAAAGAAAGAAAGAAAAAGAAAAAAATATTATTTTTATTGTTTATGGAAACAAACTATCTGAAATGAAATATGTTATTGAAGCTGCTCCAAGATAACGCCACAGTACTCTCAACTATTAATATAACAATTGTAAGTTTATCTTCTTTATGCCTTCAGAATGAATGTGGCTAAAGAACACTATTTTACTGCCATGTACTGATGTCATAGAATTTAATAATGGGTGTTGAAGCACTGAGTTCAAAAGACCTGGAGGACACCAAGATGATTGTTATGAGTAAAGAAATCTTAAACAACAGCAGTGACACTCAGGTTCCTAAAGCCAAATGTCCCCATTAATGTTTGTTTAGATGTCTTCAAAGCATATCTGAAAAATCTTGACTTGAGCCATAGAATCAGGAACATAATAGTGATTAAAGCATGTCTGTCAGGAAAAAAGGTAAATGTATTAACAGATTAAAAATAAAATTTTCTTTAAAAAAAAAGATAAAAATACAGAAGAAGAGCAAAAAAGAAGAATATAATCACACAAGCTCAGAGACTTTTCCCTCTCTCCATTCCTGTCTAAACACCCATAGGATTTCCTGACTTACAGGACAGGTAGAACAAATTCTGTTTAAATTATCAAGTTTTGCTAGAGTTGTGAGTAAAATTAGGCACTCAGATGTTCAACTCACTTTATACTCAAAACACTTTATATTATGTAACATTTTAAAGTTTGCCTAGTGCTTTACAAAGTGCATTATCTCATTTAAATTCATCTTCTACGAATGACTTCATATTGCTCAGATGAGTGTTGATATACTTTAACAATATTTTTAAACAAAAATGGTCATATTACATGATGAATACAGCTCTGCTCACAACTTTTTGTTAGAAGAACACATTGCATTTGCATTTAAGCTTGCAGGCAGGAAAGGGACATCTAGAAAATGTGCTCACTAGAGAAATAAGCTATTATTCTGCTTAAATCCATCACTGGTTGTTTCAAATATAGAACAGATCTCTTCCCCTGGTTAGGAAACTGAAATTTTAGTTTAGGCTGGAAAATCAGATGATTATTTTAAATGAGGGAGAGAGTGCCTTATGCTCACTGACTGCCCTTATCCCAAACTCCAGGGAACAAATTGCATGTTGGAATTTCAGCAAGGTGATGGCCTCCCCTGGTTGCTGGGTGACCATGAGGAAGGCCCATCCTGATTCAGACAATAAGGCTGTACTGACTGCAGAGAACCCAGCAACAATCACCACCTGAGCAGGGGTCTCCCTGAGTTGGTCATCCTAAGTGTCCAGAGTAAAGTACTCCCATCCAGAACAAACCACAGCCCCTAAACGCTATCCTACAGCACACTGGACCAAAGATGAGACAGGAAGATTCAAAGTAGCAGTTCTAAAATAAGAGAGCTGTCCTGGAAAATCTTTGCATAGTGCAGTTCACTCCCGCCCTGTATACAGGTACTCCTACAGCCTTACGTTTCCTAGACACATAGATGCTGATTCCCAGTAAGAATGGAAACCCCCACATTTGCAATAGACATTATGATCATGTGTCAGTAGAATGAATTGGGACTTAAGATCACATAGACAATTCATTATCCTAATAAAAAACATTATGTTATGACAGTTCACTTTTTATAAGAATAAAATGATGTGAAGAATCAAGAATCAAATGTCATGTTTTAGATATTTGAGTTTTTTTCGTTGTTTTTTGAGCTGAAGTCTCACTCTGTCACCCAGGCTGGAGAACAGTGGCACACTCACAGTCACCGCAGCTTTGACCTGCTGGGCTCCGGGGATCCTTCTGCCTCAGCCTTCCAAGTAGCTGGAACTATAGGTGTGCACTACCATGCCCAGTTAATTTTTCAGTTAATGTAGAGATAAGGTCTTGCCAAGTTGCCCAGGCTTGTCTCAGACCCCATGGGCTCAGGCAATCCACTCACCTCGGCTTCCCAAAGTACTGGGATTACAGGCTAGAGGCACCCTGTCTGGCAATATTTGAGTTTCAGTTCTCCTATTAATCACCCACAGTAAACTGGTGTTAATTTGATTCTGTCTTTTGTTGTCAGTTTATTAATCCACCAGCATAGAGTGTGTCATTAGGGAAGTTATTATTTATATAAAATTTCTGCAAAGATCATAAAGATTTGGTTTGATAAGAAAAAATAAGCCAAGTGATGGAGAATAATTATCTCAAGTGATTAAACAATCAATCTTTTTAGCTGAAAATAAAGTCAAGTGATCAGTCCTGGACTATCTTTAGGAGGAGATGGATTACCTGGGAGTGCTTCCTCAGAGTTAGAGGCTGGGACCTGCCTTCTTGATGCCATTATCCCTCCCGGGCAACCTCTGTCATTTGCTGACTTAAAGGAAGCAGCACTCTCAGAGGCTTTTCAGATGTCTTTGAAATCAAAGGCAATGTGCTCTGATTTATTTTCCCCTTTTCCCCTTATATACCATTCAAGTGCTGCAGGAATTAAGTAGTGCATGATTTCGCCTGGTGAATTTCACGATATGTGAAATTAATCTCATAAAGCATGGGCTCAGTGTGTGTAACTGTACTACTTTGGCTGCAACTTTAAGCACATAAGAATGAAAATGAATTACTGATGACAAAGCAATTACGCCAACCCTTGTAGTTCAAGTGAAGCTGAAATAAAAGCAATTCCATTGCAATGAAATAAATAAATCAGTTGGTAACATGCATAGAGAAGATCTGGGTGGAAACTTCTTTTGCATTTGTATTTTTACACATATGAATTCAGTTTTCTCCTTACAGTTTCAAGATGATAAGGACTAGGAGAAGAGGAAACTGCTGTCTACTAAAATCTCACTATGTTCCAGGATCAGCCTTCAAGCAAACCTTCTCATTAGCCTCTGGACGGAAATACAGTTCTTCTCAAAGGATCACATGACTTTTTCTTATGTGGTTTTGTTAATACCACATAGCCCAGAATCGTGTGTCCTTTGTCCCTTTTGTGCACAAAATATCACAGACTGGGTAATTTATTTATTTATGTATTTATTTATCATTTTTTTTAGTTGGAATCTCACTCTGTCACCCAGACTGGAGTGTAGTGGCCGCTCCCGGCCACCACAGCCTCGACTTGCTGGGCTCCGGCGATCCTTCCTCCTCAGCCTTCCAAGTAGCTGGAACTACAGGTGTGCGCTACCACACCCGGCTAATTTTTTGATTTATTGTAGAGATGAGGTCTCACCAAGTTGCCCAGGCGGGTCTCGAACCCGTGGGCTCAGGCAATCCACTCACCTCAGCCTCCCAAGGCGCGGGATTACAGGCTGAGCCACCGAGCCTGGCTTGGGTAATTTATTTTTAAAATAACGTTAATTTTTGGTGACTGGAAAGTCTAGAATGCAGGTGCTAATGTTGGACGAGGCATTCTTGTTGCATTATCTTGTGGCAGAAGGTGGAAGGAAGCAAGAAGTAGCCAAGCTCAGTATGATAACAAACTCACACTCTGAAGAATAAGTCCACTACCACCAAAATCATAACAAAATCAATCTATTCATGAGGACAGAGCCCTCATGACCTAATTGGCCCTTAAAGATCCTTCTGTCAACACCGGTGCATTGGTGGTGAAGTTTTCAATGCTTTTAGGGGGAAGTGGGGAACAAATTCAAATAATAGCATGTCAAACCATAGGAAGTAAGCATGTTCTAACATTTCATTAAGATAAAGTTGCAGAGGTCTGGCTGTCCTGGGTTCCCTGAGGACGGACTCACATGCTGGATCTTTCTTCCAAAACAGACTGAGGTACTCTGAAAATACCAGCAAAGCCTGCACTAAAGGAAAGTCAACCCACTTTTCACATTCTTGCTTCAACTATATTCTTCCCTATAACCCTCTCAAAGGGAGACTAAGAGGCAGTGTTCAGTTTCAGCAAACCATGGAGAAAGATGTTGGCTTGCACAGATGAAAAGGAAGGGAACAGTGGCTCAGACAAAAGAGCCAGAGTATACATGATCTAGGAACCATGGGTTAGAGACAACAGTAGATTTTGAGTCTGTGTGCATGAGCCCTATGAAGATCTTATCTACTCACTCAGTAGCCCTAGATAATACCACTATGGATGACCCACTAGTCCTCAAGGGTGAAGATTCCTAGTGCATAAGATGGCCATATTCATTTGGGGCTGGTTATGCCTCTCTTCTTGAACCCTAAAATTATGCCCAGCCTTAGGGAGCACCTCAGTGTCTGAGAAGATATTGCAAAATTTCTAACATAGAGAAATGAAGCATTCTATATTTCTTAGGGACACAGAGTCTTTCCTCAAGGCAGCAGTAGTAATAATATGAGGGCCATATTGACTGAATCCATTAACTACAAGTAACCACTGGTTAGTCTCACCCAAAGCAGATCATGGCAAGTCTTACTCAAGCACAACTATTTACAAAGGTGGTGAGCATATCCCAGGCTTCATCCCAGGCATGGGATACTTATGACTCATACACATTAGTACCCCAAATCTCACCCTCCACTTTTTACTGTCATTAACTACAAATTTTTTCCAGACTCTCATTTCCAGACATTAGGAGAAATTTCCAGAACATTTATGTAGTCCACAAGAATATCCCTTGGGCCCAAACTTACCTGCAGGTACTGTGAGGGGCACTAGATCAGAAAGGGAGACCTGGGGAGAAGTTTGAGTCATAAAATAGTGCAGTACCCATTGACTTCATTTCTCTTCACGGTCTCCTCCCCCACCCTTTGCTGCCACATCATTGTTAGCTTTTCCAAAGTCAAATCTGGGTGACAATGTGGTTCATTCATGTGGTTTTGTGGTTTTCTTCTTCATATCTTTCTACAGTGGGACCTGCTGTCCTTCCTGACCTCTTTGCGGTGGGAGGTGACCCTGCTGTGGTGCTTCTGAACCCCCAGTGGTGTGGTTCTTGCATTGATACTACACCCTCCCCCCTAGATTCCACGGGATGCTTCACTGATGAAAGTAAATTGGTGGGTAAGGTGGGGGCAAAAATATCTTCAGGTAGAATACTGACTCCTATGACAACCAGGCATGCTGACAGCACTGGAACTACCCTGCATGCCTGAGGATTCCCTTGAAATCCTAATTGCGTCCCTTCCATGTCCAATGTCTTTCAGAACCTTCAAGTCAGTCCCTCCTATAATGCACACGGTGAGCCAGAAACCACCATAGGCGATGAAGATGGAAACCATTTACACGATGCTCCAAGTCCTTGCTCAACTCTACTGGGGGGATAGAGCTATGTCTGTAAACATGAATAGAGACAACACTACTTGGAGAAAGCCATTTCCAAAACACAAATTCTGGTAAGAAGAGGTACTGATGAGTTTGGAGGAGGGTGAAAGGTTTATCTGAGGAGATGATATAAAAGATTGGAATCAAACGCCGTAGAAAGAGATGGGACAAGAGCAGAGGAACTGCAGATGCAAAGACCAAGAAGGGAGTGAGATCCGCACAGCTGTGGGCAAGAGGAATGGAGACCACATCAAAGGGCAGGGAGAATGTCACAGGCAGAGGTGAGACAGGGGGCAGGACGTGGCCATCAGGGCCCTGGAGGTGTGATAAGTAGTATGGGTTCTCTTCTCACAAAGGACTTGTAGGAGGATGTGAAGAAGTAACTTGATCTGATTTTCTTTTTAAAGGACCACGCTAACTTCTGCGTAGAGAATGAACTGAAGGAAACCAGGAAAACCAGTTTCAGTTAGGAAAACAGTGCATTTGAGTCTGACAGTGACCTGGACCAGGACACCCCTCTCTCACCTCCCCCAGTCCAACCTCTGTGAGTTCTGAAGCCAGACTAATGGAAGTACTGATCCACGCCTGTTTTTCACTTTGCTCTTTCCTGCTTCTGACAGGGGTATGCATTCACATTTTGGACACAATAGACCTCAGGGCCGAGCTCTATCCACACCCCTCACCTCCTGAGATGAGAGTTCATACCCATCGCACTGTACAAGGTTCCCAGTATAAGACCTAGAAGAGTGGAGACAAGGTATCTTCTTGTGCTGCTGCTGCTGCATCTCCGTTGTGCCAGGGCACAGCCTAGGTAATGCAGTTCAGGGTCTTCTGGAGGTCCAACAACAGTACTGACTCCAACAGAGGCAGCAGCAGTGAAAGTGACCACGTACTGTCATCTATGGAGTGTATTATGCAGCAGAACCATCCACTGCACTGAAGGCCTAAATACCCATTAAATAGGTACATCTCTGAATGTCAATGAAATACGAAGCCCAATGCTTTCCAGGGAAACCCTGCATTCCGCAAAAACTGGAAGGTATGCATAGATATCTATATTAAATATACTCGCTTATTTCAAGACATAAAGGCTTTCTCTGAACATTTTTTCCATGTTAAGAAATGTGCCCATTCAGAGCTCATAGACCTAAAGGAATCTCTCCTATCATCAGCCAAATATTACAGAAGCATTTACTTTCTGAATTTACATAGCAAGAGTTGGATACAAGCATTGTCATCTCTATATTAAGGATGAAATAAATGGTGATAAAAAATTAAGCCACAGAAGAATGTATGATTCAAGTCTAGACCTTCAAGATGCGTGACCCTACCTTTGTAGCCTCCTCAGGCATCAAAAGTGCTTACAGATCTCACACATCTCTTCCTCGCATCCTTTCTCTAGATTCCACAACGGAACCCAGAAGACCGAGGAAATGAGGCCAAATCTGGAAGTCGAGACTAGAGCTCTCCCTCCCAGTTCTCACCCTGCAGCTCAACTGCTCAGTTCCTTCCAGGATCCCCTCACAACACAGTTGCAGAGCATGGCTTCTTTGTCATTTATTTTCGTTACGTGGAAACCAAGTACTACCAGGTTTTGCCATTTGGAGGATGATATGTAAAGATACGATCTGCATTCCATGATGGCCTGATTTAAGGGCAAGGTAAAAAGTAGAAGTTGAAGCATGTGTACTGCTGGAGGAAAAGCATATTTTCACGTTCCCTTTTTCGACTTGGCAAGCAGATGGTTGGAGCCTTATATGAGTGCCAGGAAGAAACAGCTGGCAAATCAAAACATACTGCAAGTGGTTAGAAGTGCTTATGAGCATTTGGAAGAAACAACACTTTTGAAAGAGGGGAAAAGTTCAAGCCATACTTAGCATGCAGAGAAGTGCTTGAAGCAGGAAACTGGAATGTTACCGAAGCTGTACACAGAGGCAGCGTCTTGCAGAGTTCCAGCCCTTCTCAAAAGGTGCCTGCATGAGCAGAGTGCAGTGACTATGGTGAACCTAAAAGGAAAGGTAATTCAGAGATAATGAGAAAGGGAGAGGAGAAAAAGAGAGACCAAGAGAGAGACAGGGAGGAACCACAAGGAGATCCGTAGAAATAAACCAGAGCCAGAAAAACAGAGTGAGGGGAAGAGGAGAGAGGAGCACAGAGGACAAAAAAGAGGGAACTTAAGAGAACCCTCACTTTAAGGGTAGTCTCATCTCCAAATTCCAGAGTTCTCACTCCTTTTCACATTCCTTTTAACGTTCAGAGTCAAACACTTTCTCCCCAGCAACTCTCTTTTCTCTGCTCAGTAAAATTAACTGATGTTGATAAGCAAGGTTGAATGCAACAATCCCTAAATCCCTTTCTGAATGGGGCTGACTTCCTGACGTCTATATGCAAATGTGCAAAACCTCCCAGGCCCACTAGGATCGTCCTGTGCAGACACACAAGGATGGAGAGTCAAATTCCCACAGAAGTGTCACAATAAAGACGAGTGACCAGCATTGGATGCACCTGGAATGCTTGTGCCAGACTGTGTTTTGTAACAAGAGGCTGGTCACTTATACTCTGATAGTAGCCTTGGTTACCTCATTTGGAATATGGGAATAAAAACACCTGCCTGAATTCCTAAAAGATCTAAAAATCAACCTCCCATATGACCCCACACTCCCCCTACTGGGAATATACCCAGAGGAACTCAAATCACTCTATGAAAAAGATACCTGCACACACGTCTTTATTGCCGCATTATTCACAATAGCAAAAACATGGAACCAACTCTGCTCCCCACTGAAAGAGAACTGGATAAAAAACGTGGTGCATATACATGATGGAATATTATGCAGCCATAAAGAAGGACAAAATTATAAAGTTTGCAGCAACTTGGATGGACTTAGAGACTATAATACTGAGCGATCTATCACTGAAACAGATAACCGAGTATCGTATGTTCTCATTCATATGCGGACCTGGAACAACTACAGTAATACTATAAGAAAGGATTGGCAGTAGTGGGAAACTGCCGGGGGTGGGGGCAATCATCAACAAGGGTACCTGCAGAATGAACATTTGTATCCCTAACCCTGAATAGTACCCCACAACTTTTTTTTTTTTGAGTTGGAGTCTCACTTTGTCATCCAGACTGGAGTGCAGTGGCCGCTCCCAGCCACCGCAGCCTCGACCTGCTGGGCTCCGGCAATCCTTCCACCTCAGCCTTCCAAGGAGCTGGAACTACAGGCGCATGCTACCACACCCGGCTAATTTTTTTTGATTTATTGTAGAGATGAGGTCTCACCAAGTTGCCCAGGAGAGTCTCGAACCCGCGGGCTCAGGCAATCCACTCACCTCAGCCTCCCAAAGCACGGGATTACAGGTTGAGCCACTGAACCAGGCTACCCCATATCTTTAAAATAAAATACAAAAAATTAAAAAATAAACAACACCTGCCTCATAGTCTTGATGTGAGAATTCAGTGAAATAAAATATCCAAGTCACCAAACAAAATATTCTGCATACTTGGGATGTTCAATCAGTTTCAAAGAATATTTCATTCATGGCCTTAGAAAATAGTCATGAGCCATGATGATGATAAACCTACTGTTTCAAATCATTCCACTGCTAACAGCTACCATGCATTAGTATTTAAATTAGTTTTTTCTATTTTGATATAAAGAAATGTTTTTTCTTCATTGTATTTTCAGAATCTGAAAGTTATAAGAATTATGAACTCCTAAAAGGATGGGTCAAGCATATAAAATGAGACTGCAAATAATAATATCAGTACTTTGAATATTTTCAAATTAAATTTTATCTTATTATAGTGATGTGGGATACAAGTAAGGATTAACTACACAAGTAGGTTGAATGCAGGTGAAGGCTGGGCCTCCAACTGATCCATACTCACCCTGGTATAGAACCATGCACCCTTTATGTTGTTATGTGACCCCCACCCTGCCTCCTTTATCAGTGCCCAGAGTCTGCCAATCTCTTCCTTGTGCTGTTGTGATTAATGCTCAGGTCCCTCTTATGTGTCTGTGATAGAACACTAAGTATGGTAGTCTCTAATTCTATCCAATTTGCTATGAAGTCTATGATTTTGTTTATCTTTATGACTACGCTATACTCCAGTGTTTACATGTACCATATTTTCTTTATGATGTCTTCTTTTGATGGGCAATAGAGTTGGTTCCATGTATTTGCTATTGTGAATAGTGCAGCAATAGACATGCGTATGGAGATGTCTTACTGGTAGAATGATTTACCTTTCTTCAGATACAGTTCCAGGAGAGGGATTGCTGAATGGCATGGAAGGTCAATTTCTAGTTCTTTGAGGAACTGCCACTCTGCTTTCCCCAGAGGTTGAGCTAGCTTACACCACCAGTAACTGTGTAGAAGCATTCCCTTTTCTCTGCTCCTGCACCAGCATAATTGGAGACCTTATTTTTTTATTTATGAATGATGGCCATTCTTACTGGAGTTAGGTAGTATCTCACTGTAGCTTTGATTTGCATTTATGTGATGATTAGTGAGGCTAAGTATCTTTTCATGTATCTGCTGGCTGCTTGTAAGCCTTTTGAAAATGTCTATTCGTGTCTTTTGCCCACTTTGGAATAGGGTTGCTTGTTTTTATCCCTTTCACTTCATTTGAGTTCCTTGTAGATGCTGGATGTTAGGCCTATGTCAGATACATAATTTACAAATATTTTTCCCATTCTATTTTCTGTTTCCTCATGCTCTTTTGCTGTGCAAAAGCTTTTCAGTTTGATGAGGTCCTAATTGTGTGTCTTAGCTTCTGTGGCATTTGCTTTTTAGGGACTTGGTCAAGAATTTATTGCCTACTCCAATGCACATAAGGGTGTTTCCTACATTTCCTCTAGGATTCTTATGGTTTTAGGTTTTATGCTTAGGTCTTTGATTCACTTAGAGTTAATTTTTTTGTATGTGGTGACAGGTAGAGGTTCAGTTTCTTCTTCTCCAGTGGTCAGCCAGTTTTCCCAGCATCATTTGCTAAATTTGGTCTTCTCTCTCCAGTGGTTGTTATTGGTGGCTTAGTCAAAGATAAGTTAGTTGAGAGATGAGTTTTTCCTTCCAGATCTCTGTACTGCTTCATTGGTCTATGTGCCTATTCTTGTACCAATACCAACCTGTTTTTGTTATGGTAGCTTTGTAATAAAATTTGAAGTCTGGAAATGTGATACTTTCTGCTTTGTTCCTTTTTCTGAGGATTGTTTTGCCCTAGTCATGCTCTTTTTTGTTTCCATATTAATTTCTGTATTGTCATTTCCAAGTCTGAGAAAAATGATGTTGGTAATTTTATGCGTATTGCATTGATTCTTTAGAAATGCAGCATTGATTTTGCATCCTGAGATTTTTCCAAAGTCAATTATCAATTTGAGGAGGCTTTTGATAGATTTCCTATGTTTTACAAGATATAGAATTATATCATGCACAAAGAAGGATAGCTTAACTTCCTCTTTTCCTATTTGGGTACCTCTGATTTCCTTCTCTTGTCTGATTGCTATGGCTACGACTTCCAGCACTACATTGAACAGAGGAGGTGAGTTCTTGTCTTGTTCCTGCTCTTAAAGGGGAAACTTCAATTTTTACCCATTGAGGAAAATGTAGGCTGTGGGTTTATCATAGATGACTCTTACCATTTTGAATAATGTTCCTTCTATGCCTAGGCGCTCAAGTGTTCTTATCAAGAAATGATGCTGGATTTTGTCGAATGCTTTTTATGTGTCTAATGATATAACCATGTGTTTCTTGAGTTTACATCTGTTGATGTGCTGAATTACGTTTATGGTCTTGTGAATGTTGAACCAGCCCTGCAACCCAGGCATGAAGCCCACCTGGTCATGGTGGATGATCCTTGAGATGTGTTGTTGGAGCCAATTTGCTAGAATCTTGTTGAGAATTTTTGTGTCTATGTTCATCATAGAGATTGGCTTGTAATTCTATTCCTCATTGGGTCTTGGGCAGGTTTGAGTATCAGTATTATGTTGTCTACATAAAATAAGTTGGGGAGAATTCCATCTATCTTGACTGCCCAGAATGCTTTCAGTAAAATTTGTATCGGTTCTTCCTTGTACATCTTGTAGAACTCACCTGGGAAGTCATCTTGTCTGGGGCCTTTTTCGTTCAGGAGATTTCTTATAACTGGAACAATTTCCTGGATTGTTTTTATCTGCTTAGAGTTTCTACTTCTTCTTGTTTCAACCTTGGGAGGCTGTGTGATGTCAGAAAGTCCTTTATTTCCTTTAGGTCTCCTAGTTGTTTTTGCATACAGGTTGTTATAGTAATCTCTGATAATCTTTTGAATTTCTTCAGGGTCAGTTGTGACTTTGCCTTTTATGGTTTTGTGTTTATCTGGGCATTCTTTCTTTTTTTAAAGTAATCTAGCCAGGGGATCACCAGCGTTTGATCTTGTTGACTCTTCTATGATATTTTACCTTCTAAGTCCTGCAATTGTGATTTTTATCTTGGTGATCTGGATTCTTCTGCTGAAGTTAGGATTTAGATGATCTTGCCTCTCCAGCTCCCTTGGATGTGACATTAGGTAGTCGACTTGTGACCTTTCTGTTTTCTTGATGTGTATGTACAATGCTGTGAATTTTTCTCTTACCACTGATTTCATGGTATCCCAGAGATTCTAAGATGTGTCTTTGTTTTCATTTTTTCCAGGAATCTTTTTAATTCTGACTTGTTCTCCATGTTGACCCAGAAGTCATTCAGCAGAATGTTGCTTAGTGTCCATATCTTTGTGTGTTTGGGGAGGTTCTTATTGGTGGCAATATTTATTTTATTGCACAGTGATCTGAGAATATTCATGGTATTATTTTGATCTGTTGAAATTTATTCACACTTGATTTATCTCCAAGAATGTGATCAATCTTGGAGTTTGTTCCATGTGCTGATGAGTAGAATGTATACTCAGCAGGTGTTGGGTGAAGTGTTCTGTAGATGTCTGTTAAATCCATTTGATTGAGCATGGAGTTGAGGTTCCAAATCTCCTTATTGGTGTTTTTCCTCAATGATTTATCTAAAGCTGTTAGTGTGGTATTAGGTTTCCAACTATGATTGTGTAAGAGTCAATGTCCTCTCTTAGTTCTCTTAGTAGTTCTTTTATAAAACCTGATGCTCCTGCACTGGGTGTATATTGTTTAGGATAAATATTTATTGCTGTGGGATTGAGCCTTTTACCATTACATGTCCTTTTTCCATGTCCTTTTTAACTTTTGGTGGATTGAAGACTGTTTTGTCTGATATTAAAATAGTTACACCTGCCCTCTTCTATTTTTCATTCACTGTTTTCTAGCCTGAAATTCTGTTTTCTAGTCTCCAACTTTGAGCCTTTCCACTGAGAAAGCCCTTGAGTATCTGTCATATTGCTTTCCCCCTGTTCAGGTCTGGGCTCTGCTCTTGAAATAGAGTAATTTTTCTGCCACTGAGAAAGGGGTGGGCACCATACTGTTGGGACACAGGGCTTGAGGTGGTTCTTCCCATGTTGGCTGGGGCATGGCCACCAGCTGCTGGTGGTGTACATCTGCTAGATTATTTTTGCAGGCGAGTCCCCTCACCACCCATGAGTTACCAGTCCAGCAGAAAGCGACACTCATGGTGGCTGCCCCAGTGTGGGTCTTCTGTTGCTTGGGGGGCAGTTGCTCAAAGTCCTGCACCCTGCTCTGGACTCTTCCCAGGTGGGACTGATGACCCATGCCAGTTTGAAAGGGAGTGAACCACCTCAAAGCATCTTTGGTTTGCTCACCCACTTTCATTCACTAGGCAGTGCTTCATTTCTTCTGCTATCCTGGGGCACAGTGGGGAATGGAGCTGCTAGATTCTCATATCTGCTGTCACTTTCTGGTCTCTGTTTGTTCAAAGAGACATTTGCTGGGTGCAGGATGTGTCACCCTTCTAAAAATACTCAAAGTGTTGGGTCCCTACTCTTTGCCTTGCTTGGTGAAAGCAGCACCAGTCTGCTGCTCCATCGCAATCATCTTGGATCAAAAACTACTTTGCATATGAATATTTGTATACTTAACCCTGAATTGTACCCCCATCTTTAAAATAAATTTTTAAAAAACTACTTTGAGTAATTTTATGAAATTTGTTCAAGACAGATTAAGTGATTCAAATATCTAGTGTATAACTCTAATTCAACAGCCTATGTACAAAAACAGTGTGAAAAAATTGAGCAAATGTATTCAATGACTTAGGTTCCACATATTTAGTAAGTAAGCTCGAAGAATGTATTTGAGCTCTTGGTACCTGAAGATCCTCATTTAGGAATATTTATTGAGTGAACTTAAGATCTCTTCCAGTTTATGAAATGCCTTGCTATTGATGAGTCATGCTTCTTTGCTGATTATGTCTTGGGTAGATTTATAAAGGAGAATTTGCTATCTTTTCCATTCTCGGCAGATTATTTCCTTGACCCTTTTTCACTTCCAAACTCACCCAACCTGCCTTTTGAAAGCCTAAGCTTATCTACTCTGGACCCCTCCAAAACTCTTTCTGGTCAGATTGGAGAAAGTCTTGTCCTGCACCTTCCTCTGACTTCATACAATTTATTTGAACTCTGTCCCATTTCTTACATTTTCTATCAATAAGTCCTATAAAGATTATAAATAAGGCATACATTTGAATCAAAATGTAAGGAATAATTTGAAGGCAGATTTGGACTAGCCAGCTGTACTCCACCAAGTACAGGCCAAGCCTAGAGGACTTGAAGATCATTGGTCAACTCCACTCTTCTCAACATTTTAGCATCTCTGCCTCTTCCAAGACAACTTTACAGAAGTAAAAGAGGTTGAGGGAAAAGTCTCTATTTTATTCTAAACACCCAATACCTAATTATTATTAAAATTAATGTGTTTGATTTTTAACTATCTAGCTCAACTTTTTTTCTTTCTCTCTAAATTAACACAAAATTTTGTGGTTAGATGATTCTTTTTATGTCAAATTAGAACTCATTTCCGTATATTTTCCATTTGTTGGTCTTACTTCTGCCAGCTGGAGCAGATTTTGTAATTTATATTTGCTTCAACACATATCATGTGTGAAATAGATGCTCCTGGGAGTAGAACTACCGTGACTGTTAATGATGTAATAGAAATGGCTGCAAATTTGAGCTGCTGCATTAAGAAATCAATGGTGGGCAACTCCCTCAGGTCCCCTCTCACTGTGGGACCTTTTCTGTCCCCTCAATAAATTCTGCTTTCTAAAAAAAAAAAAAAGAAAAGAAATCAATGGTGATGCATGCATAGTTCCTGACACAAGAGTTTGTTTTACTTTTTAGAAAATAAACATTGACTTCTTACTTATTCTTATATCCACCCATTCATTAACATGTGTTTAGTTTGTGCCTCCTATGGGTCAGGTTCTATCTTAGTGCTAAGACTGAATCCATGATAAAACAAACAAAAAAAAAAACAACAACAAGCAAACAATCTATTGTCTTTATGAAAGTAAAAGTGATACTTTACATACAGCATTGATTCTGCTCTACTTTACAAACACATAAGAAGTCTGTGCAAGTAATTCTTTCAACAGTAGTTAAGGACTGTCTTGAAGGGAGCTGCATGAAACAATGTTCACTTTTTCTTGTGTTTCAGATGACAAAAACATCTCTCATGCCCCCCTTTGCTTTCTCCCATTCCTAAATTTATTTCTCCTTGACCTGCTTTCTTCCTAAATTTATTTCTCCTTGACCTGATTTGTAATCTGTCACTTTATTGACTGGTCACCTTTAAACCTCATGTCAGAGTCAAAAATGCAGTTCATATGGAAATGCAAGATTGGGAGAAATCAAATGTCTGAGGTTCTCAGATAGCTGAAGAAAACAACTGGCAATGAGAGTAGAAGTGTAAGGTCAGTGGATAGTGGGGAGTGAGATAAATAAGGGAGCTAAAGGTGTTTTCTATGGGCCAGTTCCCACCCCAAATCTAGACAACTGAATGACTATCTGATGAGTCAAAGATACTGACATGGGAAAGTTAGCAGCTATGAGGCTGAGACATCCAGATGTATATCACCTTGGGCACCCATGTAGCAAGTGGTGATGTGAGACTCAGCATGGGTAAAGATGAAACTTTAGATGACATTGTCAACAAATGAGGGAAGCCATTTATTAGTGGGATGCTGTGTATGGATGACATGAACCACACAACACACATTTCACCACTTGACTGAAATAACCATGGGTTGGGAAATGTGCTAGGGAAATGGAAAGATGGTCACGACATCACAGCATGTTATAATCATGGAGCCTGAGGAGAACAAGGGAACTACTGTCTTGGGGGCTTTAGGAATAGTGTGTCTGGGTGAGTGGGATAAGGAGTTATGTTTTCATTTAGACAAAGAAGTGAAGCAAATCATTCATGAAGAGTTTGAATATGCTCACAGTAGTCACAGGAGCAACAAATGTTGTTGTGTAGTGTTAATGTTGGTTTTGCAAGAAGGGTGGGAGGAGGAGAGACATCACATGGGGTTGGTTCAGGGCATATATAATTGAAAACCCAGCCCCACCCTGTTGGGAGTCAGACATGGAGGCCTACTGAGCGTTAGGGATCAGGAAGGGCCGTTGACCCTGAGACCACTAGGATGTGTTTGGGAGCTATCTGACCACATTTCCTCCCCCTTTCTACTCAGTACTAACCAGATTAAGCTCCTGTGAGCTCAAAACATAAAAATTCTGAGACCAGGATGAACACAAGCTAACTTTAGAAGCTCATTGCTCCCATTCTTCCACAAACTGCAGTTTTGGCTTTCACACAACTTATAATTCAAACTCGTGTCACATCTAAGAGCCTTAGCATTGGTCACAGGCTTCTGGGTCATGATCTTAGGATTTATTGAAGGTGTAAATTGTAGAATATAGTTTTAGAAGACAGCCATTTTGTTGAAAGAATGCGACTGGGTTACTTGCAGGTAGCCCACTGTGAACTTTGCACTGGACCACATTCCAAACACTCTGGGATGGGCCACTTTCGTTTGTAAAGTAAATACTTGGGCTTCTATAGAATTGTTTAACTTGGCATAAATCAATCAGTTTAGGATGAAAAAGGTTTATAGAATATGTCAGTCACAGATTAGGTTATCCTTTGCTATAGGATTTTAAGATTATCATATGAAAAGGGTTTAAAGGCAATCATTGATTAAGTTTTCATGGATTAAGGTTTCTGGTGGGTGGGGGACGCCCCTCCCACATCTGACTTTGTGTATAAAAGACCCATTATAATTCCCAATAACACACATCGCTTCTGCACTAGACTGGAATCCAGTCTCTTTCTTTCTCTCTCTCTCTCTCTCTCTCTTTCTCTCTTTCTTCTTCCCCCCAATCGCTGATGCCATCTCCACCTTTGGGGTACCCTGAACCTAGTTGGAGCTGGTCTCCAGCACCACCCCTCTTCTCCAGACTGAATTTTCCCTACCATGGATGCTTTTAAGAATTAGTGGTGCTGGGCAACTTGTTTACAGTAATATAGGGATTCCAGATAGCACATTGCAAATAGAAGGAAAATGAGCCATCAAAGACAGTATTGGCAGAAATGAATAATGACAGAGAAATAAAGTGTAGAGATACTGGCAATTCTCAGTGGGTTCAAATTCACCTTCATTGTCCATTTCAAACAAAATCCTAATAGACTCAGCAACCCCTGAAAGTATCCCTTTGATGACTAACCAAAAATTTTGCAGTAGTCATATATATGTATGAAGAGTTAGAATAGTATAAAACTTGAGAGCCATTATTTATAGTTTAATTTTTAGCACCTTTCTAAATCAAACCAAATTTGTTTAGTCTCAGCCCAATAACCCCCACCCAAGAACCACGCGCTTATCATGGGACTTTCCCTGAACTGCTGTTGAGGATCTGAACTGAAAAGCAGTCAGTTCACTCTTGCTATGGGTACCAGGAATTTGGAATCCTGGAGTGATTCTCTGAAGTCATTTGCAAGTTTGTTCTGTGTTTTGTTGTTGTTGCTGCTTGTTTGTTTCTTGATACTTACTAGGATTGTGTTCTAGCAGCTACCATGAGCAGTAGTAGTCTAGTGATAATTTGCTATTATATTCAATGCCACCAGTTGCTGATAGATTTTACCTAGCAGGTAAAAATCAAGGTTGCTTTCTCCCTTGATAGTAAAGGCAGGCAATGTGAAGACCTGCTTTTTTTTTTCTTCTTTTTTTCTGAGTTGGAGTCTTACTCCGTTGCCCAGGCTTGATTGAAGTGGCAAGCTCATGGCCATCCCAGCATCAAGCTCCTGGGCTCTGGCGATACTTCCGTCTCAGCCTCCCAAGTAACTAGAACTACGGGCGCATATGACCATGCCTGGCTAATTTTTTTTTTAATTATAAAAATGTGGGATACAATTCAGGGTTAGATATACAAATGTTGAATATGCAGGCACCCTTGTTCCCTTGTTGATGAGGTATGCCCCTCGATCTCCTAGCAGTTTCCCTCAACTGCCAATCTCACACCCCTCCCCTGACAGTTTCCCACTGCTGCCAATCCTTTTCTTATAGTGTTATAATTGTTCAAGGTCCGCTTATGAGGGAGAACATATTGTATTCTGTTCTTTGTTTCTGTGATAGATCACTGAGTATGATCAACTCCAAATCCAGCCAAGTTGCTACGAAGTCCATATGTGTGCCTTTCTTTATGGCTGCATAATATTCCATTGTGCATATGTACCACATTTTTTTTTATCCAGTTCAGCTTCAATGGGCAACATTTATTTATTGTAGAGACAAGTTCTTGCCAAGTTGCCCAGGCTGGTCTTGAATCTACAGGCCACTTTCAGCTTCTGTTATTTGTCCCAAGATTTTATTTTTAAAAGTCTTCTTTTTTCATTCATATCTATACCTTATTTTGCTCTCTTAATTCCTGTTTTTTAACCCTTCTTTAGATATCCACAATCAACAGTCATTTGTATGATCGACTTGAGGTATAGAAAAAGCACAAAGATATGATTCTGACAAGCAAATGTCTATACTATGATGTGATTATGTGCTATGGTGATTTTAGGCTTGCAAGTCAAAACTACAATTGCTTGGATCCTGACTACATTATTAATAATAGTCCATAACCACAGGCACATAGCAAAGCCTTTCAGAACTTTGTATCTTATCTGGAAAATGGGGGTAAGTTTACTTAACTTTATTCTGGGCTGTGAGGCACACAACCGCTAGCATAATCCAAGTGTGTGCTCATTAGAAATTATATAGTCTTAATTATTAAGTTGGCTACATATCTTCTATTGGCAATTTGCACAACTTTCTTCCTTGAGATTATACATTATACATGAAGATCAAAAGAAATCTGAAATTTATTTATTAAAAATCGTGTATTTATTCTTACGTTTGAACTTCAGCCATCTTCAAAGTACTCTCTGTTTGATGCCACAAACCTATTGAGATTCCTTTTTGCTGCTCAAAATAGTTTTTGAACTCTTCAATTTTGATGCCTTTTAGTGTTTCCGCCAGTTTTGTTTTGTTTTGTTTTACCTCCTCCACATTGACAAAACATTTCCCTTTGAGGACTTTTTTCCTCCAGGGAAACAGAAACAAGTCACTCAAGATCAGGTGAATAGGAAAGATGGTGTGTGGGAGTCATTCTGTTTTTGGTAAAAAACTGTTGAATGCTCAGCGTGGTGTGGGCAGGTGTGCTTGTAAATCCCCCAGAGTGAAATGGAAGAACATGTTGAAAGAATCTCCAAAAAAATTCCCGAAGCCAGGTGCAGCCTCTCACAAAAACACTAGCTGGCACACTGATGCTGATGGGTTCCTAGAAGAACACAGGAAGTTTGTACTACAAGGGGCCCACCCTCCAAAAAATAATTTTGATTTTATTGGTGTCCCCCGTCGTAAATCTATACACCGTTGTCTATGCTCATTCCAAATTGCATGTATTTGTGGAATGTCCTCTGTTTTTTCTTCACTGCCTAAATTAGAGTGATCAATCAGGGATATCTGTGAGATTCATAGTGTAAACCAAAATGAAGACTTCTTAGCCTTCATCTCATTCACCCCACCGGCAGCATTTGACAGAGTAGATCAATCTTTCCTACCTGAAATATTTGCTTCACTTGACAACGAGGAAACTGTTTTTTCTATTTTCCTCCTACTTTTTCTGGGTATTCCTTCCCATTTTTGTTGTTGCTGTTGTTGTTGCGCTGTTGATTGCCTTGATTCATCTGTGGCCGAAAATTAGCATCTCCCAGGGCTCAGTCTCTTTCTCTTCCTCTCTCTAGTGGTATCACTCCTTCAACATCTCTTCAATGTCTATGCCCCAAACTCTCCCACAGTCCCTCCACCGGTCACAGACTCTTCCCACAACTTACACTTCCTACTCCTAAATCTATATATGTAAATTTCCACTTGAAAGTTTGAGAGGCCGGTCTCAGTGGCTCAGTCTGCCATCCCTTTGGGAGGTCGAGATGAGTGGATTGCCTGAGCCCACAGGTTCAAGATCAGCCCGAGCAACTTGACAAGACCTCTTTTCTACAATAAATAAAAAAATATTAGCCGGTCGTGGTAGCGCACACCTGTAGTTCCAGCTGCTTGGAAGGCTGAAGCAGGAGGATAACCAGAGCCCAGCAGGTCGAGGGTGCGGTGGCTGGGAGAGTGCTACTGTGCTCTAGTCTGGGCGACAGAGTGAGACGCCAACTCAAAAAAAAAAGAAAGTTTATGAGACATCACAAAATTAGCTTATCCAAAACAAAATTCTTTTTTTCCACTACTTACTCTTCTGAAAACTGCAAGACCATTTGTGTAAAAATGATAATTTCATTCTATGATTGCTGATATCTAACACTTTAGACTTCCTTGTTTATATCTTCGTATCCCACATCTAAGCAACCACAGAAATATGTCCAGAGTTCAATTACTTATTTCTGGCAATACCCTTCCTCTCCTATTCTAAGCCATATTCTTCTGTACTGTTACCTTATCTTCCCTTCTTTGTTTCTGCTTCCACACCTGCCCTACCATGGGCTCTTCTCCACGCATTAGCCAGATAAATCTTTAAATCAAAAAGTGGTTTGTAGTTTTCCTCTGCACAGAACCCTTGCATGTTACCCATTAAACAATTCTAAATTCCATGTGGTCTCTAAGGCCCTCACTCTGCCAATATCACTCTGCCTTCCTCTCCTACTGTCCTTCCACTTGGCCACACCCTTGCCTCGCCATTCCTGGAACACTCAAAAAAGCTCACAACCCAGAAAAGTTGAACTTGATTGTTCTCATTCCACAGATAACCATCTGGCTTCTTCCCTCCTTCATTAATGTCTCCTTCCAAATCTCGCCTATCAGAGATAATTTTTAGAACACAATTTCCAAAATACAGCCAACATTTTCATTCTATCTTTTCACACTGCTTAATTTTCTTAATGGCTCTCAGCACCATGTGATACATTAAGCATTTTTAAGCCCTCTGATTTTTCATACAAGGTAAGTTGCACAAGAGCAGAACTTGAGCTATTTCCTTCACTCATATACTAAGTGATAGATGGATAAGTGAATGGCTGAATGGTTAAATAAATTAAAAATTACCTCAAATCCTGACTCTTCCCTGATCGTGTCTGCTGGCTTCATATGTGTGAGATATGTGCAGTCTCACTGGCTTTTGTTTATAGAAGGGCTTACACTTGGTTTGATGCTCTGTTGTTAATATCTTGAAATTCTTAATAATTTTTGCAGAAGAAGCCTCACATTTTAATTTTGCATTAGGCCTTTCAAATTATATAGCTGTTCTCATGTTTTGAACTGCCTTGATCGATATGCTTGATGTTTTCTCATCGCATTTATTAGAGAGGTTTGAATATTTAATGTGCTTCAGTTGTATTCTTAGACTGTTTATTTTTGGTTGTTTTGAATACTGTCTATACTGTAAAGGTGGCACAATCAGCTCTGTAAGAGTCTGAATCCTCAGTTTTGGAGTACTTTGGCCCCCAAGTAGAATAAATAGAGTTGGCTTGCATTATATAAAGGTAAGAAAGAGTTGTGAAATCATGATGCCATTTTCTTCACATTGCTAATTGAAAACTGTTTCAGACTTCCTCCATATTTCATCCCCTTCTCACCAACATAAATTCAATAGCTGAGAATTATTTAAGTCGGCTCTTCCATGGAAAAATATTTGCCCTTAGGGTAGACATAATTCCCCTGATCTCATGGACCCTCATACACCAGGATTCAGTTGTAGCCACAGTAGTGAATGAGTTACACCATATTTTAGCCTCTGCACACCAGATGTCTGTTGCAATCCTGGATGAGACCTAAAAACATAAATGCCAAAAAATCTATCTCTGACAGTCAAACTTTACTATAAATACAAATGCTTCCTAATATAAAAGTAAAAGAAATACCAAGATTTCAATGAAAGGATTTTACATAAAATAAAGGGAAAAAGAATGGAGATCAAAACAGCCGATTTATTTGTCCAGTGAACTCTTACTTTTCTTTTTCCACAACTGAATTGGCATTTTTGTGCACGTTTATCTCTCAAGTTTTTAAGTTATATCAGTGTGTACGTTATATCAATACTTTTTATTAATTTAACAAATATAGTACATGCATTTATAACCAATATTGTGAGCCATTACTTCATATTACTTTAATTATCAATGAGCCTTATAGACTTTGTCCCTGCACTTATTTGCTAACAGTAGGTTACATTCAGCATGATTACCAAGATAAATAAAAACTCAGTATCGAAAATATGCCATAAAAAGAATACAAAAGAAAATTCAATCATTGTCATGTTAAAAACGTGATTTTAGTTTATGATAGAACAACTTTTTTGAATGAAACTGACAAATACTTAAACAGATAAAAAATGATAAATTCAGGGTAAGATTACAAAGGTGACATTGGATTAAAAATCCTTTGATTACAATATTTGAATATGTATTGGTCCAAGTAATGTTTGAAACACCAAAATATAGGTGGCTGAATGTCATAGCATCATATCAGTTTACTTCTTATTCATTTATAAATGTTTTATAGGTCTTCTTAGTCAACAGTCAACCTCTTATATGATAACTACAAAGTCCAACTAATTTCCATCATCTGGATATGCCATCTCCTACATGTGTTGCCCAAGATTTCTTTGCTCAACAGCATCAAGTCACAGAAGAAAGAAAACAAGAAAATGAGTATAACATCGTTTAGTATTTCCTTTAGCTAAACCCAATCTATGTCCACAAATAACTGCAAGAGTAACAGAGACATGTACTCTGGTTCACCAAGGTAAAAGAGTAAATGCCTTTGGAAAACAGCTGTGCAATGTCATAATCTGCCTTAAGGTCCACCAAACACTTACCTTCTTACCACATGGAAACTGTCTCATCCTTTCTCCATGTGAAACTCACACGGGTATACCCAGTCACCGTATACAGTTTAAGTTCTAGAATTTCCAGGTGATGTAGAGTCTTGTCCACCAGTTCCCAGGCCAGGTCTTCATGGTCTGGTGCCCTACAAACAAGAGCACCCCAAAATATCGTTGTACCAGGGATAGGACTCAAAAGGAAAATTCCATTGCAAATGGAAAAAAAAAGGTAGATGACCATTTACAATATTTTCAGTTCATGACATTATGATTTCTAGTGAGGCAGTCATCAGGAAAGCTCATGTCTGAGAAAGGCGAAGCATCCTTGACAACACTTAGAGCCCATCATCCTTTCCGTTGCTCTTCCTGGAAAATTTTCCTTTGGCCAGATATCCTCCATAGTCTCATCTGAAGGGGACGGTGGGGAGGGCGACCTTATCTGGGCTGCAAGACTTTCAGAACCTGCTTCCTGATGGTGAGGGGAAGGTGCAAAGTTGCTTCGAAACACAAATAATCATTTTTGTTTTTGTAACGGCCCCTGGATGCTTTATCAAGATAATTTTCTCAAACACTTTGCAAGCTTCTGATGGATTTGCTTGTTGTCAGTTTTGGTAAGCATAGCTACTGGTTTTTATTTTCATTTTTTTTCTCCCTTAACACATTCTCATGTCTACTTTGTTCTACCTTTCCCTTTGTCTCTCCTCCCAACACACACCCATTTTTGTCTCCCTGTCTCTTCTTCTGTCTCTGTCTCTCCCTCTTCTTAACAGTACTTACCTTAAGAATATTTAAACATTGGAGTTTTTATTTCCTATGATCTCCGTCTGGCAAGTCACCTATATTAGCCTAAACTCTCCCCCCACCGCCCAATTCCTTGCTAAAGATGCCTAATAATACTATAGCCCACTCATTGGCTCTTTCCAACCACTTAACTTAAAGCTGCAGATCTATCAGGCATTTAGTCTTCCTGCCAAGTTATTGCAGGCTATCAGTTTAACCAAATGTGCTTCCACTGCATTGCATGGATCGTTGGGGTCCCAACCTATGAAAATATTTGACCTTGACACTCAGTTCAGGTCTGCTAAGACAATATCAAACACTTCAGTTTTATGCTAAGTATTAGTTAAGGTATTTGAGCCCTTCAGTTTACTGGGGTCTGAAGTTGAGAGCAGATACAGTGTTAATGTTGCATTAGAGTCCTGTTGCCTGCTGCTCTAACAAATTACTGCATACTTCGTGACTCAAAACAATACAAATTTGTTAGCTTATCAATCTGGAGGTCAAAAGCCTGAAATGAATCTCATTGGGTTAAAATCAAGGTATTGGCAGGACTGTATCCCCTCTGAAGTCTCCAGGGTAAAGCCTGTTTTTTTACCTTTTCAACCTCGAGAGGCTGGTCTGCACTTTTTGACTTGTGGCTTCTTTCCATCCTCAAGTCATTGGAGGCCTGTTGGGTCTCACATAAATCACTCTGACACAATCACTCTCTTGTCCCCTTCCACTATAAGAATTCCATGATTACCTCGCACCCAACTGGATAATCCAGGATAATCTCCATACCTCCAAATCAGATAATTAGCGATCTCAGTTGCCTCTGCAACCCTACTCTCCTTTGTCATGAAACCTGACATAGTCACAAGTTCCAAAAATTAGAATGTGGATATTCTTTAGAGGGGGGAGGCCATTATTCTGTCTACTGCAAGTGGTGAAAGCAAAATAAGCTTCAAATTTTCTTAATATTTAGATAAGGATTGTCTTGGTCAGTGGGTCCTTCCATTTAGTGATTCAGAATACCAAGTCTCCATCAGTTTCTGGCTCTTTCTATTTCTACACACCCTTTCCTATTTTTCTATAAGTGACTCAGAACGAAGAAAATTATTGAGATCGAGAGGTTTCTCTAGTCCATATCATGGAAAGAAGCAGATCATTCTTGGCAGATTCATTGGCTAAAATTCGTCCACAGAAATATAATTAACAAACTTCTAAACAGGTTTGAATAGTTAAACTCACGCACTTGCCTGAGCCTGCAGGTTCGAGACCTGCCTGGGCAACTTGGCGAGACCTCATCTCTACAACAAATAAAAAAAAAAAACTAGCCGGGCATGGTAGCACGCACCTGTGGTTCCAACTATTTGGAAGGCTGAGGCAGAAGGATCGCCGGAGCCCAGCAGGTCAAGGCTGCAGTAGCCGGGAGCAGCCACTGCACTCCAGTCTGGGCGACAGAGTGAGACTCTAACTCAAAAAAAACAAAAAACAAAAAAACTCACGCACTGATAAAATAGTATACATATTTAGTCAACTACCAATTAGAATCTGACACTTCAGGCAAAGTATTTATATAACCACCAAAACAGCACAATATAGTATAAAATACTGATTTAATAATGTCAAGGTTTGTAAATATATTGCTATTTTTATTTTGTTTTGTAAATGCAACAGGAAAAAATCATTAAGATATTTTATTTTAGCCATGCAAAGATTTCTTTATGATAAAGTACTTGGAGTAGTTGTTGGGCATAAGGATGAGTGAATAATTTTCTTTTCATACAATCTTGTTTGTTTTCCAGATTACCTCACTTTTTTCTGCTATTACATGTGGGCAATCAGTCACATCATATATAGCAGATATTTTTACATTTAAAATAAACTTGTTTTAATCTGTGTTTTCAAGCTACGTAAAATGTGAGAAACAGCATTTTGAAAACAATCATTTGAAAATATTTTCATTATGTGTGATGTTGTTGCCAAAAATAACATGTGTAAACTGCAAAAAAAACTAATATTTTTCTACTAAATAATGACAGAATTTTCTAACTTGTTTAAAAAATTCTTTCAGCTAAACAAATTTTACTATGATTTTAACTTATCTGTTAAAAATATTTAAAAGTAAACTACTTTGATTAGATTGCAATGAAGTAGCATCAGAATAATGATAATTTACCAGCTAAATTGTATTAAAAGTTTGCATAATTTGTGAATGAGATTAAAAATATGTCTTTGGAAGTTCACATTTTATTGAATTAAGAAAAACTAAAGTGAAAATATGTAACAATTTTAGAGGTGTCAAAATGTTAAAACAAATAATGGGTATCTTAAAGTAGAAATATGGTAATATACAGAGGTAACCACGCCTGTCTTCTGTTTATAGCTCTATATCACTGTGAAGCTTCTTTTTTGGATATGGCAGGCACTAATTTAAATCAAAGAAATAAAGCAAACCTAGAATGAAACCTTCAATTTGCTACATCATGAAGTGTTAAAGCAAGATTTCAAAGTATAATAAGATATGTTCAATCATGCTGTGCTAGAGTATAATAATAATAATACTAATAAGAGAACTAATGGAGCCTGTATAACTGGGATGATATATTTAAACATATATTAAAGTATTATTCATCTCACATTTTTTAAATGTCATTTTGTTTGATTTCTATAGATCACATAATAAACGATGGTACACATTCATAATCTTATATAAAAAAGGTAAAGGAGGTATACACACTTTAAAATGAATAAATAAAGTATGTTGAGAAAAGCATGTTTGAAAATATTTTCATTAAAATAATCATCAAATAAAAAGTATTCTAAGTACATAGTCCACTAGTCTCAGCAGGGCACGCAGGACTCCGTAGTTTACCTGCGCCTTTCTGTCCCTCCCCATCTTTGTTTGAGTTTTAGGAATGTGCTGTACTGAATTGCATATAGTCTTCAAGTGCACTGTGGTCTTACTTCAACCTGTCCCTCTGACATGCAACTTTTCCTTTCTTGTCCACAAGCTAACTATCCTTTTTCTTTACAGAAAATTGGTACAGGTGTCATCACATGCCTCTTACTCATCCTGTCTACTGGCATGGTGTGGCATCCATCATCACATTTGTGACCCTCTCTGTTGGCAGGTCCACATGTCACCATCATGCTCTCTGAACTTCTGCGGGACAGTGAATACAGCTGAGTTACCTTTCAACCCCTAACCAGACAAGACTGTGGCTCTTAAAAAGTCGTTCATTAAATTAAAATTTTCAAAAAGAAATAACAAAGCAGGAAATTCCATTTATTGACTTTCTCATATGATCCAGAAACTGGAATTATGCTACTTACATATCCACTCATTAATTTAATCCTCAATCTGTCCTGGTGAGGAAATATACTCTGAAAAGTTAAACAAATGTTGTGTGATTTGAGGATTAATGAATGTCAAAGACAGAAAACAAATCCATGCCAGTGTTCTTCCTTATGTTTTATGTCACTTCACAAGTGAGTAGAAACATGAATTGATAATATGTACTTAATTCTAATGTCTGGTCATTTACATTTTCTTGATGTTGAAATCAGGTCTCTAACTTCTACATTTTTTCAAATACCCTGGTCTACTATAAAAGTATATAGGACACTTACGTTTTGACAAAAATAGATTATAATTTTATCATTCAGTTTCAAACACACAAAGATAAAATTTGTGCTTTTTAAAATATGCAGGTTTTTTTTTTGTTTTTTTTTTTTGAGTTGGAGTCTCACTCTGTCGCCCAGACTGGAGTGCAGTGGCCATTCCCGGCCACCGCAGCCTCGACCTGCTGGGCTCTGGAGATCCTTCTACCTCAGCCTTCCAAGTAGCTGAAACTACAGGTACGTGCTACCACACCTGGCTAATTTTTTGATTGATTGTAGAGATGAAGTCTCGCCAAGTTGCCCAGGCGGGTCTCGAACCCACGGGCTCAGGCAATCCACTCATCTCAGCTTCCCAAAGCGCAGGATTACAGGCTGAACCACTGAGCCCGGCTGCAGTTATTTTTTTGAGATATTTCTTTTTGGTAGTCTTATCTAAAATAAAAGTAACTTCAGGAGAGAGACACTTAGAATCCAGACTGCTGTGGGTCCACGTCTCTCTTGTCTGCTAGCCCTGCAAAATGAAACATTGACAATGTCTTTGGAGAGACTCTTCTTACCTGAGAGTTGCCTTGTGATAAGCTGAAAGTTTTCTGAACTTCTGATCATAGGCAGTCTGGGAATTGACATCTAATTCCCAATAAGTAACTCCCCAAGGATCACATGTAAAAGCAACATGCATGCCACTCCAAGGATGAAGTCATTTTGGGCATTTTACGATGAAGCCGTTACTTAGAAGTATGGAGCCCAGTAAAACTTCCCCTTTCGTCTCCTGAGTTGCAAGGATGAAGCTGGCTCAGCCTTGGCCTCCCAGGAAGCACTGCTGGGTGCTAAACACTGAGGAGGCGCCAACCACGCAGCACCTGCGTTCCTACCTCTACCTCTCACAAGGCACCTGTGAAGGAGGGCACTCTCGGTGTGGCTGTGGATTTGGTTTGATCAAAAACCAAGCCAGAAAAATATACCTTTCCTGAAAGCTTCTTAAATTACAATAATCTGTTCCTCAGTTTAATTGTTCGGTCTATTGCTAAAGCTCTATGACATCCTAAGTTCTGTGCCAGGAGCTAGGGCTCCATATATGAGTAGGACATAGTTTCTCCTTTCTCAAAGCATGCAGATAAGTAGAGAGATGGACAAGAAAACAAATAATCCCTTATCAAGTGGGACCATGATCATGGAGGGTAATGTGGGTATGGAGGGAGAACTTGCTTTAAGTGACAAAAGTTAGGGGAGGGTTTACAGGGACCAGAGGATAAGACGTGCACCCAAAAGACAAAGGAAATGACTTTTCATCAAAGCACAGGGGGTGAAAGAGCTTGGGATGTGCAGAAACACATTGTTTGCTCTGAGACAGAAGCCCTGAACCGTGTGTGATGGGGCCTAGCAGGAGGCTAGGTGGCAGAGTAGAGGAAGGTCAGAGCAGAAAGAGCATTGGATGTCTTTCTTAAAAATGACTGTCTCTCTGGATAAACAGAGTCACGGAACAATGCAAAGAACGGGAATAATGCGATCCCTGCTCACTTTGAGCAGCCCCTCTTGAGGGTGGGAGGTGGAGATGAATTTCAGTAGTCTGGGGGGATGACATTGCAGACCTTAAATAGCGGCAACAGAACTGTCGACAGAGGGGGAGCAGAAAGAAGGCAATAACACCGGCAGAATGTATTTGCTTATTGGATATAGAAGAGAAGCTTTAAAAAGACTAGAGAATGATGCTGAGCTATCCAGCTTGGGTGATGGGGTTGGATTCGTCAATGGCAAAAAAAAATAATAATAATAATAAGAATGGTTTGGGATGGAGTGGGAGGGGTGGGCAGAAGGCTGAGGACATGGATGGATGTGGTGGAACTGTGATGCTTACAGAGCATTCAAGTGGAGATTTGTAAATGAAGTTTGATTTGTGGGACTGTGCCTCAGTAGAGAAGTCTGAGCAGGACACATGCAGATTACTAATTTGTGATCATCATTGCTGAATTGTTTTCAAGAATGGTGATTGATTATACTTAGCTTTCATGCAATTTAGCACAACTTATGGTGTGTATCTCAAAGGCCCCATCTGTGCCCTTCTGGCCTGAAACGATTGGGCCATTCATTCCAACACTTCATATTAGCCGCTTTCTTCATCTTCTGGAGTATCTTCTCTCAGATGGGTCAGTCTGGCAAACATGTCTCCCTGATTATTTTTCAATTACTTCTTTCCTTTTACTTTCCTGGCCCAAAGAGGCAACCCTCATTGCTCAGGAGCAAATGCATAGTTCATCCTATTCCTTTGTTCATTCTAAAAAAGTCTTTTGCTTGGCATGTTTCAAAACTTGAGACTATTCATTAAAAAAAAAAAAAAAATATATATATATATATATATATATATGAATATACATATATATATAGACTTTTTTTAAGAGTCACTGTCTTTTGAGTTTATTAAATTTGAGTCTGTTTTCCACCTCTTACCATGTACAGGGAACATGGAGGTTAAGAGAGAACAAGAAAGCACATATTAGTCACGATAGTAGCTACAATAGTTAGAACCTATTCTCACAGAGAGCCAAGTTTACTTAATTTGGACCCAATTACTCGCCTGATATAGAGCAGTCAATTTGGGAAGTTATTTCAGAATCAGACAGATTTCATTCAGACTGTCACTGTGAACTTTCCCTACACAGACACAAGCAATGCTTATCCTTACATTTTTCAAACTAGAAGATTATCCATTATGACTCAAAGACATTTATTAATTGCCACTTCCTTACACTTAGTCTTTGGACCACTCCAATTCAAAATAATCATTTCTTCTACTCTTCAGCTCATCAACAATGATCAATTCCTGCCAAGGGTTATGCATATCAAGAAGACAATGATTATATACAAATCAAAACAAAATTGTATTTTTCAATGCCGTTCCATTAAAAATGTCCTCTTGGGAGAGCAAGGGAGAAGGAGAGAAAGACAAGAGTTTACTTTTATGCTTAAAAGGAATGCGTACAGTGCAAATTCAGCCCGAGGAAGCTGAAAACCAAAGCTGAATTTAGACTATTTATTTAATAGATAACTTTCCACTGAAATAATGGTTTTTATTCTGCAAAATACATTACCACAAATTTTCCTAGCTAAATTTTTAATGTAGTTATCTGTACTTGAAAATGCAAAGCCTTGTAGAAAAAAGAACTCAAAAATTATCGATTGTTCCAACTACCTGTTCTATGATAGCCCTTGCCCCCCATCCCGCACCAAAGGATTGTCCTCGTCCATCAGAGATTTGAGTAAATCGTATCCTGGAAATGTATTGCTTTTAGGATCAGCTCATCTTTGAAACTTTTGACTCCTAGAAGTTTTTCTTCTGTTTAGCTTAAATCTGTACATTTATACTCCACAGAGTAGTCTTATTTCTGTTTCTTTCCAAGCACAATGCAATTCTGTGAAATTCAAATATGATACTATGCACAAAAACTGTTTAATAAACTTAGGAACATGAAGCTGTTTTCTTTCCATCGATTTTTTCATATTTTATGATTTTTTTTAAGACACAAAGGATATTAACTGTTAAGAGTAACATCCAGAAGATATCCAACTGTTAATGGAATGCCTAGAAACACACAGATGTGTATTATTAGATACAAATAAAATGTATGGAAAAATAAGTAAATAAAGAGAATATCTGAAGCTGAGTCAGAAAAAGTAAAGTGTTACATGTGTGAGACAGGAAAGTGAATAGGTGGGCCACAGATTGCATATTCAGTGAAAAACTTGCAGCAAGATAGTAAATTATTTTTTCATGATGATGGGAAGAAAGAGGAAAGATTTGGAAAGTCTGTCTCAATATGATGAGGCTAGGTAAGAGTATCTAATTTATGGTAATATCACTTAAATATTCTGCTTAATATGCATCAACCTTTTTAAAGTGCTTTACATATGTTAACTCATTTAGTCTTCACAGTGATCCCTCAAGGCAGGTACCATTATTATTCCCTTTTATAGACCGGGAGAATGAGATATATAGATGTTAATAACTTGTCCAAGGTTATACAGCAGGTGAATGACAAAGTGGGGTCTTAAGTCCTGGCATTTTCCCTTAAAGGGCCATGATTTTAATTACTATGGGTCAATGAGATTGACACATTGAGTCAGAAGCTATTTCTGTGTCCTGATAAGTAGGAACTGTGCTGTCCATGGAAGTGAGGATAGATTGTTTATACTCTCAAAGTGGAGAGATAGCAATTTTAAAGAATCCTGTCAAAACCTTTACAAGATTAGACCAGGATGAGTTCAAAATTAGGGTAATGGTATAATTTATAGTTCCAAATAAGATGTTTTTGAGGGTGAATAGGGCATATTGAAAATTAAATTAGGCGTACCAGGAACTCTTCACAGCAAATCAGGATAAATGAATATAAAACATTTCCCCATAATTCATGTATTATAGAGCAAGATCCCATCAAATAAATCAGAGCTTTCCAGTTAAGAAGAATTAGGACTAAGGGGCAGATGTTTTCTTCATTGATGTGGATTTGTTTTTTGTTTATCACTTGTTTTCTGTAAAACAGCAACATTTACCTTATATCAGTTCATGTATTTGAAAAAGGACATACAAACATTGAAATACAGTAGGCTGGCATAAGCCCTGAAATGTATTTGCCATCACATATATGGGTGATTTATCCCTGGAAAAGACTTTTAATTGGTTTTAAGCATTACCATGGCCATATCCTTGGTTCATTTATTTTCTTACACTCTACATTGTCATTTGAACATCCATCCAACATTCACATCCACCTTGAGTTTTATCTCCTGCTAGAGTCATAGGTACCGTGCTTTACCAGGTACAGTTTTCATCATTATGGGCAGGGCTATCCTCCTTTTTTTTACCCCTAACAATGTTTATCAGATAGTAGGAATATCACTAAAGTGATCTGGTGGTATATTTTAAATCATTCCTTATATTGAATATAACCCAAAGAAGCAATGTTCAAGACAAGTCTCTATAGAGTTGTAGATGACTCATAAAAATAAACAGTAATGGTAATTAAGGATGATCAAGCTACACGTAACATGTCAAGAAGAAAAAGTATTATTCTCTTGTATTTTCCCTTTTAAGACTGTCAGAAATTGCTTCTGGATTGATCATTAGGTTATTGTCATGATTTCATGTCTGTACCCATTTTGTTTCATTTTGCACAAGGTAGTTCATTTTGAAAATTACTTGTTGGAGCCAAACATACATAGCTGAGCACTAGGTGCTATTGGAGAAGAAGAATGGAGCCTACGAGGCAATCTGGAATCCACAGGAAGAAAAGGCATGCAATGGGAATTCCCCTGCTTCAAAGATAATGCGGACTGTTTCTGCTTAGTATGTGCAGATGATCAATGTTCAGGATGAAACCATTATAGGGACGGCAACGGATTTTAATTATACATCCTGGATACAAACTGAGTGCTTCACCAGATACGTGACTTGCAAATATTTCTTCCAAGTCTATACTTGACTTTCCATTCTCTTAGCAGTGTTTTTCACAAAGAAAACATCTTTAATTTGGTATAATTTCAGTCAATGTAGCGTAGTTGGTTATTTTTTGAGGTACTGGTTCATTTCACAAGAGTTGTCAAGTTTATGTGTGTAAGAAGTGCTCAGTGTTCCTTTGTTAAGCTTTTTAATGTTTGCCAGGTCGGTAGTGATATCGTGATTTCCCTTCTTTCATTCCTGATATTAGTAATGTGTGTATTATTTGTCAATGTTGCTGAAAAGTGACTTCATTGATTATTTCAAAGAACCACATTGATTTCATCAATTTTCTGCACTCCCTTTTAATACTGAGTTCCCAATTTCAGTCCCGAGCCAGAGCCAGGCTTCTCTGGAACTCTCTGTGTCACAGTGCCCACCTTTGAGTTTCCAGCTGTGTTGAGTTCAGGTAGGGGAGCATGTGTGTGTGTGTGTGTGTGTGTGTGTGTGTATGTGTGTGTGTGTGTGTTCTGACAGGACTGGGTGACAATACGGACATATCTAAGGATCCTAAGGTTCAACCCAATACTTTTAAAACCATACCACCGCGTTCATTTGCGAAGTGGCATCTTGTGAAATCCTTGCAAAGTCATTCACAAAAGTAATTATCAATTTTTGTTTATGGTTACTCAAAGACAGGAC
>NW_007249712.1:528619-542035 GCF_000164805.1 Carlito syrichta | reverse complement strand
TGTGTGTGTGTGTGTGTGTGACAGAACAGAGAGAGAGGGAGAGAGAGAGAGGCAGAGAGACAAAGATAAAAGAGACAGAAAGAAAGTTGCAAACTCATCTTCAATTTAGTGACTTCAAAATCTTGACGTTCTTCTGTAATCTGCCTGCGGGTGTTCACTTTTCAGTCTTCAAGGCTCCTGACTTCATGCTCTCCAGGTTACAGTTGTATTCAGTGGAAGACCAAGGATGACGAATGCTCACTCCATCTCATCCAAAAGGCACGTGCCGGTTGTTTTTTTAATACCTACTTTCTGATGTAAACGCTAAACTCCATACCTATTATTGAGACTCTCAGTAGGAGCCCTTTGTCATTGGGTGTCTGTTCATGTTGTGCTATAATAACAGGAAAATAAAACTTTATGGGAGTTGATATGAAGTCCTAAACTTTAGCTTTTCAGTTATGGCTAAATGATTTCCCTTGGTTATGCATTTATGCTTTTTTGCTTCTGCTTGCATCTTGACTTGTGAGGTATTTTTGTTTGATAGAATTTCAAACTTAAAGACAAAGTTCAAGAATATTACAAAATACTCTCAAATGCCATTTACCTCATTTTGGAAATGTTAACAATTTTCTTCTCTCATTATATTCAGTGGGTTATATTCACTACTTGCATTATTTGTTTTGACGATCAAACTTTTCTAATCCAGCATGAACCCACCACTCTGATTTTTTTCAGTTTGACATGACATCATTTTTATTAGATTCTTACTTTCTGACACTCAAAATATTACATGTACCCCATAAACATGCACAAATATTATGCACCTTTTTAAATTTAAGTCCTGGGTCCTACCATTGAAAAAAAACGATTTATTTCTCCAAGAGGCTAAGATTTCTTTTAGTGGAAAATGTTATCTGGAAACCAAGATACAAGTGTGTTTATTGTTATTGGGGGCTGCCATTCATTTTTTTTCTAAATTAAACTTAACCTGGCTTAAGGATCCTCTAAGTTTGAGAAAAATCAACTTTGACTGATCTAGATAACTTTGGCATCTTCTTCCTCTTCAGTGGGGTTATACCCTGGGATTCATGCAGTCTTGGGGAAAAAAGGAAGACCCTGTTGCTCACGTTGCGATGGTCACTGTTGTTCCTTCTCATTGTACAGGTCTACATAGCCCAAGATATTGGGCCGCTCCACTGGCAGCTTCACTCCCTCTGGTGAACTCAGATTTTGACACCTGTGTTGAGTGTTTCAACATCGCCCAGGGTTTACACACATCCCTGCTGAAGCCCCGATGCTGGGATGCTGCTAATGCAGGATCTAGACCTCTAGGACGTTCTACACCTATTCCTAGAACTTTTTAGAAAGCAGAGCAAGAAAAAAATATTTACACATGCATATGTATGTGCATATGCCCAGTTTTTAATGAGGCTGTTTTTTTCCCCTTACAGCACATTTGAGTTCCTTGTAGATCCTGGATGTTAGGCCTTTGTCAGACATACAGTGGGCAAATATTTTTTCTCATTCTACAGGTTGTCCCCCCGCTGTCTTGATGGTTTCTTTGGCTTTGCAGAGTCTTGTCAGTTTGATGAGGTCCCACCTTTCTGTTTCATCTCTTATGGCATGGGCACTTGGGATTTTGATCAGGAATTGGTTGCCAGTTCCAATTTCCATAAGGGTATCTACTGAATTTTTCTAAGATTCTTATAGTATGTGGTTTTACCTTTAGAGCTTTGATCCATTTAGAGTTGATTTTTGTGTATGGTGACAGGTAGGGATCCTGTTTCAATTTTCTGTATGTGGTTAGGCAGCTTTCCCAGCACCATTTACTGAATAGGTTCTCCTCTCCCAGTGGTTGTTGGTGGAGGCTTTGTCAAAGATGAGTTGATTGAGAAATTGAGGTTTTGCTTCCAGAATCTCTATCCTGTTCCATTGGTCTATATACCTGTTCTTGTACCAACACCAGGCTGTTCTGATTTTTGTAGCCTTATGTAGTAAAGTTTGAAGTCTGAAAATGTGATACCTCCTGCTTTGTTTCTTTGGCTGAGAATTGTTTCAGTTATTCTTGGCCATCTATGTTTCCATACGAATTTCTGTTTTGTTGTTTCCAGGTCTGAGAAGAATGACAGTGGTAATTGAAGGGGCATTGCATTGAATCTGTAGCTTGCCTTTGGTAGGATGGACATCTTGTTGATTCCTCCTAGCCATGAGTGTGGAATACTCTTTAATCTGTTTGTATCTTCTTAGATTTCTTTGAACAGTGTTCTGTAGTTTACATTGTAAAGGTCTTTCATTTGTTTGGTTAGGAATATGCAGAGGTATTTCATTTTATTTGTGGCTATTGTGAATGGGATTGTGCTTTTTATTTGGTTCACTGCCTGTTTGTTGTTGGTGTATAAGAATGCGACTATCTTTTGCACATTTATTTTGCACCTCAAGATTTTGCCAAAGTCTTTTTTCAGTGCAAGGAGGTTTTTGGCAGATTATTTTGGATTTTCGAGGTATGGGATCATATCTTTAGCAAAGAGGGATAACATAACTTCCTACACAAGCTCTGTTTGTAGATACTGCTTCTTTTTAGAAAACTGACACAAAAAATCAATTAAGTGTCCTGCCTTTAAAATGACTGACACTTTTAGAAATGTTAAGTACTTCTTATTAACAGATGTACATAAATTAGCAGACTTGAGTCTACACAATTCTCCAAGGTCTCACCCCTGTTCATACACATAATCTATTATTTTTGTCATGAAGTCAATACTAAGTTTAGAATTTTCAACTTCAATTTTATGATCTGTTCGCTGCTAAATATTTTCATGGACTTAGAAAATTTTTTTGATATCCCATTCAGAAAACAAAGAATTAAATAAGTTCACAGTATCAGTGCATTTATCAGTTTTTTTACTGAGGCATATTGACTTTGTTACACTTGTAATAGAAAAGTGTTTTTCATTTGTGGTAAGATCTATGACTGCACAATCAGCTGTGCTATTTGAAAGGGGCACAACATCAATCACTTTGCAAGTCTTGACCTTTATTACTTTGACCATTAGCAGTAGGTAAAGTAAATGCGTCATAAATTATTTTGCTACTGCCTTTATTATTTAATAAATGAGATTCTCAGGGCTTTTTCAGATTTTCAACCGCTCTCAGTCTTCAGGTAAGTTGATGAGATCCACCTACTTTGCTTCAGATATTCAGTAGCCATTCATTTGTGTGTTTTACACTGTGTTCTTTCTGAGTTTCCAAATAACATTTGAAGATGGTTTGTCTTATTCCAGAATAAGACGAATATTTACACATAATGGTTAGGTTAAACCCTATTCCTTATTTATTAAATACATAATTCAAGCAAGTTGCAATATATTACTTGAGTTTTTCTTCCCTTTGTGCTGCAACCTTTACAACAGTAGCAGATGTTTAAGTAATTATTAATCTACTTTCCTACATGTTTATATAAAAATATAGGAGTTTATATGTCAAATTCAAGAAATATTTCCAACAAATGCTTCTTTTTACCTTTTAAAAAATCCAGTATTCAAACATTAATTTATATAGGGTTCAGCAAAAAAAAAAAAAAATGAGGGAAGAAAAGGGAGCAGGGGAGGGAGGGAGGAAGGGAGGGAGGAAGGAAGGGGGGGGAGGGAAGGACCAAGAGGTGCAGCCATGCAAGATTGATCCCAGTTCACAGTTTCTTTGTATCACGTTGTGGCTATTGAATCATTGCTAAATTCCACAGGACAAGTTGTTGACATATCACAGAAAAGAATGGCAAGGCACAAACAATTTTTGTTTGTGAGTGCATACTAGTAACGTGTGACATCCTTCCTAGTCATACTTCCTAACACGTACGGCAGAAATTTTGATGATTGAAAGTAAGCTAAGGTTCAAATATGTTAAATTATTTTGTTAAAACTCCTGCAGCTGGAGAGCACTGTGGGTGTTTCTGAATTAAGGCCTCACTTGTACCCTAATTCTTTTAAAGAATATTCCTTATTTCCAGTTAAGTACGGTGATTAAGGAATAATAATAACAAGCTTACGCGTATAGCAGAAAATTGCACAGACCACAAAGAGAAAAGTAGTTGTAATTTCTGCTGCCCTAAAAAATGTCTTTTTTAGATCACTAAAAGAAAAAGAGAATCCAAACTTAATACCAAGCTAACTTTTAGGGCTGATTTGCACATAACTATAATGTATACCCCTGCGTTTTGGAAAAACAAAGAGAAGATTGTGCACTAACTCTTCTTGGCAACAAAAGTATTTGGAGGCTTTTCCCTAGTTGCCCTTTCCTCATTTCCCCCTAAGACATCGTTGGAACCAAAAAGCTCCCTTTACTATCACTGTAGGATGTTGAAGAAAGATAACGTGTTCAGGGAGAGCAGTGTCTGCTGGAGGCTGCTGATAAGTCGGGGCTTCAGAGCACACACTAATTGGGTCCTTCCTGAGTTCCTCCAGGCCTGAGACGTTACTCATTCTCCATCTGAGGGTTGCACTGTAATGACTGTCCTCGGGGCAGCGGTAACCCTTGTTTCTCCCAATTTCCCATTTTATCTTTTATTCCATTTCATTGGCCTCTGACTCCTGTGGTGCTTTAGGGAACTACCTCAGATATTTGTTTATTTTCAAGTTTTATTTCTTTGGGGAAAAAAAAAAATCTCCATTGGATTATGGAAACACAGGCAGAAGCCATTGCATTTTTAATGCAAATATGTAACCCGGCCCTGCAGTACAGGAAATTCAAGGCCAAAACCTGAAAAGTCAGTTTGTTCAGTCCAGTCTCATGGGAAATGTATTGATTTTATTGGGGGTGGGGAGGTGAGGCAATGAAATATCTCATGCTACTTGATTGAATCAATGATGACCCATTTCCTTATCCATCAAAATCATTCTGGTCCTTTAAGTTTTGCTTTAAGTCACAGCTCTTATAGAAGAAGCATTGTTAGTGGAATTCACAAGGACTTCCCATTGTAGAAATCAGGATGCCATTAGTATGTACCTGCACACACACATTCAAGATAGTTCCCAATTCTATCATGAAGAATAAACTGAAAATAGCAGAAAATAAAATAAATAACAAAAAATGCATTTTGTTTTTCTGTGGGATTTTCCCATTCTTATACATAATGTTTATCATTTGTCAGAGTTACAACCAAAGCAGAGCGTCACTCCATGGGCCTCGTGTTAACAGTATAAACTTTACAGCTGTTTTTTGTGTTTGCTTCATATCTATTTCTGTTTACACACTTCATTTTATTCCCAGTACCATCACAGTGCCTGGGTGTTCAAGGGTGGCTGCTGAACAAATCCCTAGTGAATAAATCCCTGCTTCATGACCTTCTAATGACTTTGTGATATTCTGTGAAGTTTCTGCACCACAACTCATCTGACAGTTCCACTCTGTCAAGTGAGTTTAACCTACTGTAGAAACATTGTGGTATTCTGCAGTAGGGTGTGATCACAAAGAGAGTGATTTTTCTTGTGATCTCATGAAGAAGCTCCCGTCTCCACTAGGACAAATTTCCCCTGGCACTATATAACTTTCCACCTCCCCTTCTTGGGTCAGGTTTAACCTGGAAACTAAGAGAGGAAAAGGGACCGGGCCCAGAGACATCACTGACTTTTTCTCTCCCCCCAGCTGTTTGCTCTAATTCTCCTTCCCCACCCATCAGGCTATTCTAGGTCTTCCATGATGGAAGAGGGAAGGGATGAGGACTAGCCAAGGTCTGACCTCACAAGGCAAGTTGTCATTCGCTGTGGGTTTCCTCTGGCCGTGGAAGACGTTTAAAGCTCTTTAGCCACAGGCCCCTTCTAGGCATCCTTGTGGACTCCCTCATGTGCCCTCCAGATGCAGCTCTTTGTGTCATGCGAGTCTCTGCCGTGGGCTGCCTGTGACACTATCCTCAGAACCTCAACTCCCCTTTTTTCTCCAGCCTCTGAGATGCCTATACTTTTTGGCTCCTGTGGGGCCCAAATGTCTGTGAGATTTAGCAAATAAAAATACAGAATGGTCACTTAAATTGAGATTTCACAGAAAAACTCAATTATTTTTAGTGTAAGGATGTCACCAAGGGTCTCTCCTGACCAAACTTTTGTCAGTCTCTTCTGAATCCTCTTCCCAGTGAGACCTTGATGCTTGAACTTCCACATGCTTGTCTATCTTTGTCTCATACAATTTTTGCAAAAACCAGGCTAAGTTGGTTTAGCTAGAATGCCCACTTTCAGCATTCTGATTTCCCTCGATATCTGACCAGGTTCCCCTTCTTCCCCGTCCCCCAGTGCTGTCTGACCACTCTTGCCTATCTTTGGCAAGAATCTTCCCCTTACTCCTGATGCTTCCTTTTAGTATTTTCCGCCCACTGATCCCACCCTGCTCCTTGGCTACAAAATCTCTGCTTTTCCATGTCAGAATTCCATTTCAGTAGCTTCTATAGCCATCGGAATAGTTCTGAATAAAGTCTTCCTCCCCATTCTAACAAGTGTCAGAATATTTTGTTTCTTTGGCATACACCTAAATATTATGTGGGACATTCAAATTTAACTGGGCCCTATCATTTCTTGAAGAAATAATTTCAATGCCATGATTGTATGAATATGCATGAACATTTTTGTGACTCATAAACTCCACTGTATCTCATTTTACTGCCTCTGTTTTCCACAACTCCTCACAGCTGGGCTTCCTGATGCAGCCCATTAATGAAGCAACGCTCTCTGAGACAGCCTGGCACCTGTGGACATATCAAGTTCAGATATTTGCAGAGACTCACCAGACTCCACTGGGCATGTCACACAAGGCTTTTATTTAAAGGGCTATCATACTCTGTGATCTATCACAGAAACAAAGAATGGAGTCCCACGTGTTCTCGCTCAGAAGTGAACCTTGAATAATTATCATAGCACTATAAGAAAGGGATTGGCAAGTCGTGGGAAACTGCCAGAGAAGGGGGAATGGGATTGGCAGTTGAGGGAAACTGCCAGGGGAGGGAGAGGCACACCTCATCAACAAGGATACCTGCATAATCAACGTTTGTATCCCTAACCCTGAATTATACCCCTCATCTTTATAATAAAAATAAAATAAATAAAAACAAATAAAGTCAAAGGCTACCGTGCAACCTCCCTAGGGCCTTTACTCAATGCGCTGAGCTCTGTCCCTGGGTTCAGTCATCACAATTTGTGGGAGGAATCCTGACTCCTGGAGAGCTCAAGGTAGAAGGTCTGGTGGGGTTCTGTGTCACTTTGCTCAAGTAGTTGAGAGAGGCAGATTCACCATTATGCAGGTGAAAAACATTAAAAAATAAACTGGCTTGGAGTCTGCCGGGAGGATTTTGAACTTTAAATAGAACATCATGTATCCCACTGCCCTTATCATGGCCCAGTGTCAAAAAAAGACACATAGTTGTGCTCAGAGATAAAGCTAGACCTTTCCGTCAAGCTGTAAACCAACTTTGTCCTCCACAGCACTCCCTAGTAGTCAACTCGTATTGAGTTTGCATCTTTAGGCTTTGTGCCGTCATAGAAAACATCAGCTCTGATGTTTCTGCTCTATGCTCCATCACTCAGTATTTTGCTTCTGACATTCAACTGTAGAGTAGGAAAAGAACAATACTGTACTCTTCTCCTAGACTCTCATTCAACTCAAAACACCTCCAGCTGCCAAAATGTGTTTTTTTCCCTTACCAACCAAGTCCTCAACATTAGCTGACTGTTTTGCAATTCAATTCAATTCTGACACTGTTTACCAGGAGGTAGCGCCAGACCCTGCAGGTTATGGATTCAGTCCTCCATCACTGCCCCCTACATCCAATACCACCCACGAGTCTGGGCTCCTGGTACTTCGGACAAACTGCCAGTAAATGAGTTTTCACAACTCTCTCTTCATGTTTTCTCATTTCCTAGAATGGGTCACTGAACTCAGGGATATACTTACTTATGCTTACCAGTTTATTATTTAATAAAGGATATACTAAAAGATACTAGTGAACAGCCATGAAGAGGGACAAAGGAAAGACAGAGCAAGGTCTAGAAGGTTCTGAGACTCCAGAGTCCAGGCTCACCACCTTCCTAGCATACAAATGTGTTCACCTACCAAGAAACACTCCAAACCCCAAAGTTCAGCACTTTTTATGAAGACTTACTCATGTTGACACAAATAATTATTAACTCAATTCCCAGGCTTCTCCCCTTGCTAGAGGCTAGGGGTTGGAGTTGAAAGCTCCAAACTTCTAGTTATGTTCTGGTCTTTACGGGGACCAGCCCCCACCCAGGAGCCCACCACAAGCTGTCTTATTAGAACTAAAAAAATTCCTATCACTCAGAAATTCCCAGGGATTAGGAGCTCTGTATATCAGGAACTGGAAGCAAAAGTCAAATATTAGAACAAAAGATGGTGTTAGTACTCTGTTGCTCAGAAGACTGCAAGGGTTTTAGAAGCTGTGTATCAGCGAATGGAATGAAGGCCAAAATGCATGCTTTCTATTATATTACAATATCACAGGCTTGAATTAAAATAAAGACCAACGTGCACCTGTCTGAGTATTTGTCAAGCTGCTATTACTTGGGAAGGCATTACCCAGGAGGGTCCAGAATCATAGCCTCCTCTTCTCACTTTTCCATCCCTCAGCATCTCATCATAAAACCTGAGCTGTGTGAGCTTTCAGGCCTGATATGTTGTCCTTCCTCTTCTTCATATCCCTAGACAGGAGTCAACTTCTAAAGCTGAACCCTCTCATGTCTCCTCCTGGATTTTGAAGTGTCATTTCAAGCCTCACAAGAGAATCCATTTTAGACATGCTGTATTTCTAGTTGAAATACCAGCACATCCAATAACCACCTGTATCTATAAGAAGTTTCAAGAAACTGAGTAACTTCTTGTCTTTGTTGAGGGATTTATATCTCTAAAATAAAAACTTTTGATATGAAATATGTCAATCTTATTAAAGCAATTATACATCACTTTTAAAATTTTATTTTGAGTAGTAATATAACATGGTCTTAAATGTAAACATATGTGCAGAACTACAATGGAGAAAAAAATATATACTATATTTCCAAAAGTTAATAAGATTCTATAATTGATTGCATGTTGGACTGTGGGGGGGCCAGCCCCTGCAAAAAGATTTAGAAGGTCCCTGGGGGGTGTGGTGGCATCGGCGATTATTCTGGAGAAATAAAGAGAAAGAGAGAGACTGAGTGGGGGGCGGGGGAAGAAAGAGACTGGACTCTGTCTAGTGCAGAAACTGTTTAATGGGATGAACCGTAAGCCTTTTATCCTAAAGTTTTGCAGGTTAAATCACAAGACTTTCATGTGAACACAAAACCAGGTGGGTGAGGGACATCCCCCACCCACCAGGTGTTTCCTCAAGTATGAGGAAGGAGGATCCCAAAATTATCTCACTGTTCCTCATGCTTGGTTAATATTCCTCAAAAGCAATACAACAATTCTAATATCATAATATTCTAATAATCAATAACTTTTAAAACTTATGCATGCACAACACCTAATGACCAACTTAAATCCCAATTCCTTTCTATTTTACGCTAATTCTACCTACACTATAGAAACTCTTAATTATAGCCCAAACCAGTTCCTAAGGAGTGTGACCCAGCTCAAAGTTTGTGCTGGGCCGTTTCCAGTAACTCTAGATAATTAACTATATTATTAAGATTGACACAGCAATTTATATGTATATACTAATTCTACAAATATACTTTTAAATCTTATAAAAAAGCTTGTACTGTATTAAAGACTCCCAAATGTGACCTGAGTTTGAATTATGTGAAGTTTAAAGCCGAAACTGCAGTCTGTGAGAAACAGGAGCAATGGACTCCTAAAGTAAGCAATGCCTGTCGTACTCTCAGAGCTTCATGCTTAAATCATCAAAGTCCCTGCTAGTGGGACATGCCAAACAGCAAAGAAGGGAAGAGGGAATGGGCCATCAGCTCCTGAACTCATCCTAGTGGTCTCAGGGTCTGCAGCCCACCTGGATCCCTAAAGCTCAGGCAGGCCTCCATGGCCGGATCCCAACATTTGACTTTCAATTTTCTTTCAACAAAAGTAAAAGAGGAAAACCCGACAATTGGCATAGTCATCATTTCAGCTACAAAACAACACATTTGTTCATCAGAAGCACAAAAGTTTTCTGATGCTATTACAATTGTTTCACATGGAAATTTACACAGAAGGTACTAATATATTATGCCTCATGATATTTTTTAAAAATCACCTAGAATCCAATTTTGCTGGACTGTTTTTTGAGCAATTCTAGATGAAATTTAAAGGCATATCATTAAAGCGTATCTCAGTACAGGCTCTTTGATGGGAGGCTAACATATGTGTACAACATTATGGCTTTCTAACAGTTTAACTTGAAGAAAAGAAATTTAAAATATAAAGTAGAAGATAGCTTGAAAATGTATTAATCTATGTTTCCTAAATTGCAATAATGCCTGTTAGGAAAAAAAATAGCCTGTATGCATTTTTAAAAGGGTAAAGAGAATGCCACATGACCTTTTTTGTACCATCAAATGACAGCATTCAAGAAATTTATGCTTGCAAATAAATATCCACACAGACATACATATAAATACACATACACCCATGTTCATACACTTGAATTGCATGAAGGCATTTAAACTATGTGCTTTTTCCACTTTTCATAATGCTCTATATAAAAATATAATAAAACAATGGAAGAGACATCACAATGTTTATCATAGTATAGCGCACAAATGCAGGAATACCTCAAAGAAGTAGAACGCACAATGTCCCCCAGGAAAACCGAGGAGAAGGTAATCAAATAAACTGGGGTAAGCACAAGACCCTGGGTGGCAATGTGATCTCCGAATGATATGGCAAAGATTAAGCAAATGCTGATTGATACAGGAGAGGAAGACAACATTCCTGCCAATGAGAAGAGCCTGGGAGGCACTGGACAGTCAAAACTGAATCGAGAGCAGTTTTTGTCCTGACAGGGTAAAGCTCATGGCAGAGCACTGAGAAGGGAGCAGGCTGGACAGAGGTGCAATGTGGACTGATGTTGACACTGTGTCCCCTGGACTAATGAGAGTATGTCAAAGGTTTTGAAGAATAGGAAAGCCATGCGTAATCATGGAACCATGGATTTTAGAAAAATAAATAGCAGCTTTGAGGGCTGAGTTAAAGTTGGCAGACCATGGAGGAAGGGCAATTCAGCATTTGTGCTGCCACCCCGTAAGTGTGACACACACCACCCCACAGCTGCCCTGTCACACCTCCTGCTAATTTACCACATGCTTCTTTTTTCTTTCCTACTAGGTTTGGGCAACTAGCTTTCTTATTGCTTCCAGTCTCTGCCAATATTTTAATCATCCCTGATTTCTAGGAGAATGCACCATTTTTCCCTTTTTAGGTGTCTCTTCACCTTTGGGTCATCTTTTTTTCTCTCTCTCTCTCTTTTTTTTTTTTGAAAGTAAGATTTATTGAGAAGACAGAAAAACTCCCACAGTAGGAGGGGACCTTAGGGGGTTGCCCTGTCTCTTTTTTAAAGCTTCTGACTAATGAGTCTAGAAGGTCTCACGCTTACCCACATTCCACAACCAATATTAAGATTCAATTAATATTGTAAATAAGAGTAACCCAATCACATTCAAAACATCTGCTATTATATCCCCCCCAAAAATCAAAACATGGTTGCTTTCATTCTGATTTAGTCCTAGTTGAAACTACAAGATTTAAACAGCAAACAGCAGTTTAGAACTCTGTGAGTCAAGTAGTCAAAGGCCCAGAGAGGTTAAACATTATTTTTCAAAGTAACACAAGTATTAGTAAAAGCCTACTATGACTGAAGGCTATTGATTCTGCTCACAAAGCTTATTTCTACCATAAACAAGTTTATTAGGTTTTTCAGAGAGTTAAGGAGTTGAGGCATTTGGAATTTGGATCACTGACTATATGTCTGTCTATTTAGAAATAGATGTTTGGCTATCTAGAAATAAATGAAGTGCCAAGTGTAATTTTTTCTTTTTTCACAGCTATCTCTAAAACTACACTTAAATTTGTGGACACCCTGTACTCAACCTGATTCGTTAATTAGTTAACCTTGATTTAGCAAGTTTTAGATGACTTACTACCAAAATAATAAACAGTAAACTTTTCTCTGTCTCCTGAAACATTCACAACATTTGGCAGTGGAGTTAATTGGAAGAGAGATCGTTATTTTATGCATTTTTTGTGGAAACAATAAAAGGCCACTGAATGGTTTTACACAAAGGATCTTAACGGCTGTAGATCATGTTGTGAGAGTGATATTTACCCAGTGCTGCAGATGGTTTTAAATGATAGGCTTTTAGTTTTTCATTTGGAATAACGATGACAAAAAGACAACTGAAGTTATTTTTGTATTAAAGTACTTGCACGCATCAGTAAGTGAAGAATCTGAACTTTAGAGCATATTGATTTTAAAATGCGCAATGATCTATACATCAATGAATTAGACAATGAGACCAATCTGTGTTCATAACAAACATGTTCACTTAGAATATTATGTGAACAGAGAACAAGAGTCGTTTTAAAGTTAAATAGAAATACAAGTTGCATCTTCAATTTTGGTTCAAGGAATGTCTGAATTGAAAGCCATTTTTAAAGTTAAAGTCATCTGAGCTTTCGGTTGAAGTTAGATTCTTCTGGTATACTATTCATTAAAGAACTCATATCTTTCTGATTCTGCCACTTACTGCATTTGCTGTATCCTCATGCTACTGGCTTTAACTGTGCCATTGATAAAATCTTTCTGTAAGACAAAATCCAGCAGAATGTGACCACAAATCTCCCTCACAGCTGACATTGATTTGCTTGTGGTGCTTATCTCACAATTACCAGATCTACTGTCTTAGCTAAGGGGGGCAATCCTTAAAGTTATCATTTGCACTCTACCATGACTTCAAAACTAGAAGAGCCTTAATATAACATACTGGAAATTATCTTGCATAACGTCAATAAAAGAAACAAATGCACACACACATAATTTCACTGCTTTTTGGTAGCACAGTTCCACAATTCTTAGAATTTTTTTTTTTTTATGTTTTAAAGCAAAGTTTATTAGCAAGAAGAAGAGAGGAAAGAAAGAGAACTTCTTAGTATAAAATTGTGGGAAGAAACAGGCATTTTTATATGTAACAATATAATTTTATTCAAGAATGTTGGACAGATTGACTATTTTCACTTAAAACTATTTTAATGGACTCTTTCTTTTAAATCAATATTTTTTATTATGATTTTGTGGGGTACAGTTAAGGGTTAGGTGTACAATTATGTTTCATTCAGGCACCCTGTTGATAAGAGGTGTTTCCCCTTCCCAGACAGATATTTGCGACTGTTAACCCATCTCCCTTCCCCCACCATAGTTTCCCAGTACTGTCAGTCATTTTCGTATAGTATTGCATTGGATGTTTAAGG
>NW_007249712.1:474696-527868 GCF_000164805.1 Carlito syrichta | reverse complement strand
CAGTTCCGATTTCCATGAGGGCATTTCCTTCCTTTTCTAAGGTTCTTATGGTTTGAGGTTTTATATTTAGGTCTCTGATCCATTTGGAGTTAACCTTTGTGCATGGGGATAGATAGGGGTCCTGCTTCAATCTTCTGCATGTGATCAGTCAGTTTTCCCAGCACCATTTACTGAATAGGTTCTCCTCTCCCCAGTGGTAGGTGGTGGGGACTTTGTTGACAATGAGTTGGTTGAGAAATTGAGGTTTTGCTTCTGGAATCTCAATTCTATTCCATTGATCTATATGCCTGTTCCTGTGCCAATACCAAGCTGTTTTGATGATTGTAGCTTTATAGTAAAGTTTGAAGTCTGGTAATGTGATACCACCTGCTTTGTTTTTTTTTTTTTTTTTTTTTTTTTGCTGAGGATTGTTCTGACTATTCTTGGACGTTTGTTTCCATATGAATTACTGTGTTGTTTTTTCTAGGTCTGAGAAAGAATGTTGCTGGTAATTTGATGGGTATTGCATTGAATTTGTAGATTGCCTTAGGTAGGATGGACATCTTCACAATGTTGATTCTTCCAATCCATGAGCATGGGATATTTTTCCACTTGTTTGTGTCATCTTTGATTTCTTTGAGCAGTGTTTTGTAATTTTCATTGTAAAGGTCTTTCACATCTCTGGTTAGGAAGATGCCAAGGTATTTCTTTTTTGTGTGTGTGTGGCTAATGTGAATGGAATTGTGTTTTTTATTTGGGTTTCTGTTTGTTTATTATTGGTGTACAGAAATGCGATTGTCCTTTGTACATTTATTTTGTATCCTGAGACTTTGCCAAAGGCCTTTATCAATGAGAGGAGACTTTTGACAGATTCTCTTGGGTTTTCAAGGTACATAATCATATCATCTGCAAACAGAGATGAATTGACTTCCTCTTTTCCTATTTGGATACCCCTGATTGCCTCCTCTTCTCTGATTGCTATAGCCAGGACTTCCAATACTATGTTGAACAAGAGGAGTGAGAGTGGGCATCCTTGTCTAGTTCCAGTTTTCAGAGGAATTGGTTACAATTTTTGTCCATTTAGGAGTATGCTGGCTGTGGGTTTCTTGGAGATGGCTTTTACTATTTTGAGGTATGTTCCCCATATGCCTAGATGTTCAAGGGTTTTTATCAAGAAGGGGTGCTGGATTTTATCAAAAGCTTTTTCTGCATCTAATGATATGATCATGTGGTTTTTGTTTTGACATCTGTTGATGAATTTAATTACATTTATGGTTTTACGAATGTTGAACCAGCCTTGCATGCCAGGAATGAAGACTACTTGGTCATGGTGGATGATTTTTGAGATGCATTGCTGGATCTGGTTTGTTAGGATCTTGTTGAGAATTTTAGCATCTATGTTCATCAATGATATTGGCCTGTAGTTCTCTTTCTTTGATGAATCTTTACCTGACTTGGGTATCAATGTGATGATGGCTTCGTAAAATGATTTGGGGAGAGTTCCATCTTTTTCAATCACCTGGAATACCTTCAGTAGGATTGGTATCAGCTCCTCCTTAAATGTCTTGTAGAATTCTGCTGGAAAGCTATTTGGACCAGGGCTTTTTTTTGTAGGAAGTTTTCTTATTACGTAGTTGATTTCCTTGATTGTTATTGGTCTATTTAGGGTCTCAATTTCTTCTTGTTCCAACCTAGGTAGGTTGTGTGATATCAGAAAGTCCTCCATTTCCTTAAGGTTTTCAAGTTTGTTTCCATACAAGTGTACGTAGTAGTCTCTAATGATCTTTTGTATTTCTTCAGGGTCAGATGTGACTTCATCTTTTGTGTTTCTGATTGTGCTTATTTGGGTTTTTTTCCCTTTTTGCTTGTTCAGTCTAGCTAGGGGATCATCGATCTTGTTTATCCTTTCGAAGAACCAGCTTTTTGTTTCATTGATTTTTTGTATTTTCTTTTTGTCTTCTATGTCCTGGATTTGGGCTTTTACTTTGGTGATCTGGATTCTTCTGCTGAAATTAGGGTATTTGTGATCTTGCTTTTCCAACTTCTTTAGGTGGTTTGTTAGGTTGTGAATTTCTGTTCCTTCCATTTTCTTCATGTGTGTTTTAGGAATATAAATTCCCCTCTTACTACACCTTTCAGGGCATCCCAGAGATTTGGTAAGATTTTCTTCACTCTCATTTGTTTTCAGGTATCTTTTGATCTCTGTTTTGATTTCATCATTGACCCAGGGGTTGTTTAGCATCATGCTGTTTAGTGTCCATGTCTTTGTGGGTTTTGGTGGGACTTTGTTGGTGTCAATGTTTATTTTTATTCCACTGTGGTCCGAGAAGGTACATGGTAGAATTTCGGTCCTTTTAAATTTGCTTATGCTTGATTTATGGCTGAGTATGTGGTCGATCTTAGAATATGTTCCATGTGGTGATGAGTAGAATGTGTATTCTGTGGTCTTTGGATGGAGTGTTCTGTAGGTATCAATTAAGTCCATTTGGTCCAAAGTCATATTGAGGTTCCAGATCTCCTTGCTGGTTTTTTGTCCTGATTATCCATCTAGGGTTGTGAGTGGGGTATTAAAGTCCCCAGTTATGATGATGTTAGAGCCAATACCTTTCTTTAGTTTTTCTAGATGTTGCTTTATGAAAGTTGGTGCACCTATGCTGGGTGCATATATGTTTAGGATAGATATTTCTTGTTGATGGATTGAGCTTTTTATCATTATGTAGTGGCCTTCTGTATCTTTTTTGATTTTTAATAGGTTGAAGGATATTTTTTCTGAAATTAAGATTGCTATTCCTCCTTTCTTTTGTATTCCATTCGCCTGAAAGTTTGTTTCCCATCCTCTTACTTTGAGTCTGTGGGTGTCCTTTCTAGTGAGGTGAGTCTCTTGAAGGCAATAGATTGCTGCCTGATGATATTTTATCCATTTTGCCATTCTATGTCTTTTCAGTGGTGCATTTAGTCTATTCACATTTAGGCTAATAATTGAAATGCAAGAGTTGATCCCTGTCATAAGGTTCTTACAGAGTTGTTTCTGTTTGTTTGTTGTCTTTCTTTGGGTTTTGGAGTTGATTCATGTGTGTTTTTAATCTTTTGCCTGTACTCTTGTGAAGAATGTTGTTGTTCTCTTTTCTTTTTCTTCTGTGTTCAGTACTTTCTTAAGTGTTTCTTGTAGAGGTGGTCTGGTGGCAACGTAGGTTCTTAGGGATTGGATATCTGGAAAAGATTTCAATTTTCCCTTACTAATGAAGCTTAGTTTGGCTGGGTAGGTTATTCTTGGTTGAAATTGTTTTTCTTTTAGAACTTTGACGATAGGGCTCCAGGCTCTCCTAGCCTGAAGGGTTTCTGTGGATAAATCTGCTGCTATTCTAATTAGTCTTCCCTGGTAGGTAGTCTGGCCTTTTTCTCTTGCTGCCTTTAGTTTTTTTTTTTCTTTTACACCTACTTTGTTTAGGCAAATTATTATGTGTCTGGGAGTTGGTCTTCTCATTTGTTGTCTTGCAGGGGTTCTCTGAATCTCTTGTGTTTGAATTTTTTCATCCTTGATGAGATGAGGGAAGTTTTCTTGAATGATTTCAGAAATGTTTGTTCCAGTGTAGCTTCTGTTTCTCCCTCTGCCTCAGGAAGCCCAATTACTCTTAAGTTTGGTCTCTTGAAGTGATCATTCATCTCTTGCAGGTTCTATTCTGTTTTTTTCAGCTTCTTTTCTATGTTTTTGACAGTTTGGGTTAGTTCTGTGTTTTGGTCTTTGAGTTCTGAGATTCTTTCTTCTGCTGGGCTAATTCTTCATTCCATGCTTATTAGTCTGTTATTCATTTCCATAACAGTATTCTTTACTGCTGTCATTTCTGACATCAACTCCTTCCTATTTTCCTCTTGTCTCTCCTCAATTTTTAAAATTCTCTCCATTAATGTCTTGATGTCTGGGTTTCTTGCATGTGACCAGTCATTCTGGGGGCTCTTCATTGTTTGTGTTCCAGAATCTGTTTTATCAGTGTCTGATCTCCCAGGGGTCTGTGTGAGACCTATATTCTTCTTTTGGTTTTTCTTCGTTAGTGTGGTTTTTCCCCCTCCCTACTTTTTCTTTCCCTCCGCGTCACCATCATCTTTAATTCTGTTATTCAGGGATAAAGGGATTGGTTTTACTTCTGTTTGTGCAATCTCCTATTCTTTATGTATGCCCTCTTACTTTGTTCAATTCTGGAGTTGCACTGTAGGTTGGGGGTGGTCCTTTTTGCAGTTTTGGGATTTACTTAAGGGGGGAGCTGTGATTCAAAATCTATCTGCAGGTCCTGGTATTCGCTGACAGGTGTATGAATAATCTGGAACCCACTTCCCACTGCCTTGGAATCTGTCCATGCAATGGGGCTGTAGGTTTACTCCCTGAAATAAAATGTGGTTAGCAGAGGGGAGAGAATGGAGCAGACAGTGGGTTGAAGAGGGTGGTGGAGAGATAGAGGAGTAAGGGGGGAAACAAACAAGTGTGCCAACAAATAGAGAGAGAGGCCTATACTGAAACAGAGAAAAACAATAGACCACAGCTACAGATGAGCCAACTCTCATACAAAAAAAAATAAAACATATACTGATGCTAACATACCAGCTATCCCACCACCTTATTAGTGTGCTGTTCCTCTATACAAAGATATGGTTTACAGAGAGAGGAAAAGACAAAAAAAGAAAGAGGAAAAAGGAAAAAAAGGAACAATACAGTAGGAATAGAATTAAGTCATAAACTAACAGAATCAATGAAGCACACTCTGAGACATTTCGTTTAAGTCCAATGTCCTTTCAGGTCTGATTTCTAATTTTCTTTTCAAGCTGGTAAATTAGTTTGCAGTTAGGGTCAGTTGCCCCTGGTCTTCTGTGAAGGATAGTTCAGATCACCCTCTGTTCACCACTCTGGCCTATGTCTTTATCAAGCTTGTTTCTTCCTTTTTGGTGTTGTTCCCTTGAATCGCCAGCAGGTGGTGCTATCTCAGCTGCTCGCCCCAGAGGAGGTGGGGCTGGACAGGGACGACAGAGGCTGAAGATGGCAAGATGGCTGCCTGCCTCAGGGCAGATGGCAGGAGACTTATGGCAGGCAGGACATTGCGGTCGCAGGAGAGGTGGCAGTGATCCCAGCAGATCGTCCCTGAAGGGGCTTCAAGGCTTGAAGTTGTGGATTGCCTCCGGCCCGGGTGGTGCAATGTGCTACTGGTGGCGGTGGCGGTGGCTGTGGCGGCTGCAGCACCGGCATCTGCGCTGCAGTGGCTGTCCAGATCGCTGCAATGCCCCAGAGGTGGCAACGGCCGAGCTCCGTATGAAGAGCAGGCTGTGATGTTGGGGTCTGTAGCCCCCGGGGCGAGAGTCAGAGACCCACTGCAGTTCTCCTTTGCAGAGGTTTTCACAGACTGGGTTGTCTCGTCGCCATCTTGCCGGAAGTCTTCTTAATGGACTCTTAACTTTGTTCTCAAAGACCAATATAGGGAAAACAAAATATACAAAAGAGTACAACTGAACTTTTAAAACAATATGATACTGAGAATAAAATCATGAATAAAAATATAGAAAAAATAGGCTATCTTTCTATTGGTTTAATTATTTACCATTCATATGAGCTTAAAGAACTAAATTAAAACAAGCAGGTAATTCTGTAGAAAGCAATAGTTTAAGGTTATCTATATAATTACTGATAATTTTTTAGGCCGTGACTCTCAGAGTTGCGGCCCTGTACAAATGCTCAATGCCAGAGGCCTGTTTCTTATCCCCAACAAAAGTCAGAGTAAATTGTCTTAAGCAGAGGGCCCATCAGGAATCAAAGAATGCAGGAATGTTCGTAAGGTTCACACACCCTAGAAGGAGGTTCCAATTGATTCAGAGGAGAAGCACGCCTTCATATTGCTAAAATCATCCTGACACTTCATAGATGAGGCTGGAGGTCTGGTCTAGGCCCGCTTGCCACTAAAGAAAACTTGTTTTTGATTTATCAGTGCAACTGCACCAGAGTCCAGATCTAGGACAGACTTTGTATTGTGGACCTCTGGTGATCCCTAGGACCTGATGCAGCCCTCCTACAGAAAAGATTCCTCACAGATGAAAAGGAAGACATCACATAATGGATGAGGGGAGAGAGTTAAGAACTCTGACATTTTTCAGAGGTGATTCAAGAGGAATTGTGCTGGCAACAATGTGTGTTCTTTTTCTGAAAGGATTTTAAATCCTGATCTCCTGGGTATTGTTATGAAACATTGCTAATAATGACACCCGCCCCAGGTTATCTGCTTGTACCTTCCAGTAACAGTTCTTCAGGCATCATGAGAATGAGAGTAGTCATGAGCTTCACAAGAAAATAATAATCTGGGTTTTATAGGACCTTCTGTTTTCTGGATTTCTCCCTCCGTTCTTAAATTTCCTCTGGTGTCTACAGTTGACCTTCCATTTCTAAGCATTCTGCACCCGTGACTGCAGTTTTATTTTACAGAGAGGTTTTATTGATGGCACAGAATTGGTTGACTACTGCAGATAAAAAATATTCAAGAAAAAAAATGTATGGCTACATATGTACTGAACACATATAGACTTTTTTCTTGTCATTATTCTCTAAACAACATAGAATAACTATTTATATAGCATTATAAGTAATTTAGAGATGATTTAAAGTATATGGGAGAATATGCAAATACCATGTGACTTTATATAAGGGACTTGAGCATCATGAGAGTGCTGAAACCAGTACCCCACACATACTGAGGAATGGGTGTTTTCTCTTTCACATAGGCTTCCTGGGGTTTTGGTTTGTTTTTGTCTCCATCAATTTCTTCCTAGTTCAGTTTATTTTTCTTCTTCTTCTTCTTCTTCTTCTTCTTCTTCTTCTTCTTCTTCTTCTTCTTCTTCTTTTTTACTTTAACATAAAGATGTGGGGTACAAGTCAGGATTAGGTACATAAGTAACATATATGCAGGTGAAGTTTGGGCCTCCAACTTGTCCTCACTTCCCTTGGTTTAGGGCCGGATACCCTTTGTGTTGTTACACCTCCTACTTCCTCCCTCCCCTGGCAGCGTCCTGTGACTGCTGATCCCTCCCTTGTGCCTCTGTGATTGACATTCTGGTCCCACTTGTGAACAAGAACATGTGATATTTGGTTATTTGTTTCTGTGATAGATCACTGAGAATGATTGTCTCCAACTCCATCCAATTTGCTGTGAGGTCCATGATTTTGACCTTCCTTATGGCTGCCTAATATTCCATTGTGTATATGTACCACATTTTTTTTAATCCAGTACAGTTTCAATGGGCAGCATGGTTGGTTCCATGTTTTTGTTGTTGTGAATAAAGCTACAATAAACATGTGTGCAGGTATCATTTTTTGTAGAATGATTTGAATCTCTGCAGGCATATCCCCAGTAGGTGGATTGCTGGGTCATATGGAAGATCAATTTCTAGTTCTTTCAGAAATTGCCACATTATTTTCCATAGAAGTTGGACTAGTTTGCACTCCCACCAACAGTGTAGAAGCGCCCTCTTTTCTCTGCACCCATGCCAGCATTTATTTATTCAGTCACTTATTTACTTATTTATTTATTTATTTAGTAATGATGGCCACTCTTACTGGGATAAGGTGGTATCTCAGTGTGGTTTTGATTTGCATTTCTCTGATGATGAGTGAGGCTAAGCTTTTTTAAATGTGTCTATTGGTTGCTGGTATATCTTCTTTTGAGAAGTGTCTATTCTTGTCCTTTTCTAACTTTTTGATAGGTTGTTTGTTTTTTTTTCCTTTTGACTCTTTCAAGTTCCTAATAGACCCTGGATTTAGACCTTTGTCAGATACACAGTTAGCAAATATATATATATGTTTCCCATTGTGTGGGTTGACTCCCTGCTCTCTTGAAGGTTTCTTTTGCTATGCAAAAGCTTTTCAGCTTGATGAGGTCCCACTTGCCTATCTTATCTTTTATGGCATACACTTTTGAGGGTTTGATCAGAATTTGTTGCCTATTCCAGTGTGCAGAAGGGTGTTTCCTATGTTTTCTTCTTAGATTCTTACAGTTTCAGGTTTTGCATTTTGGTCTTTGAGCTGTTTCTTGGTTCAATTTCTATGGTGGAAACCAACTGCTATTTTTCACCAATTTGAACACACATCTAACTACATTTTCTACCAACCCTACTAATAAGCATGATCATATGGCAAAGTTCTCTTTAGTAGAATATAGACAGAAATAATATGTGCTACTTGTAAGTCTGGTCCATGAAAATATTGCATGATATTTTATCTTTTCAACAGAGAGGTAGAAATGAGGAGGAAACCCAGGGGATTTGAAACCACAGGATGAAAATATCCAGGTTTCCTAATACTTGAGTAGAGCAGATCATCCTTGCTCAGAGAAACACTCCCCTGGATGACAGTGAGGAAAATAATAAAACTTGCGATTTCAGATGCTAAACATTTCTAGTTGGTCTGATACTGCAACCTTCCCATTCTACTCCACTGAGTATAGATTCTTTTCTTTCTTTTTTTTTGAGTTAGAGTCTCACTCTGTCGCTCAGACTGGAGTGCAGTAACCGCTCCCAGCCACTGCAGCCTCGACCTGCTGGGCTCCGGCGATCCTTCCGCCTCAGCCTTCCAAGTAGCTGGAACTACAGGCACATGCTACCATGCCCGGTTAATTTTCTGATTTATTGTAGAGATGAGGTCTCGCCAAGTTGCCCAGGTGGGTCTCGAACCCGTGGGCTCAGGCAATCCACTCACCTCAGCCTCCCAAAGGCGCAGGATTACAGGCTGAGCCACCGAGCCCGGCTAGATTCTTTTCTATAGTTATGTCAACCTGCTTTGGGCATCATTAATATATTCATTTTCTGCTAATTTTCATGATTATTTTGCCAAAAGAGTTTAGGTGGCATAACTTCTTAATTTGTTCTTTATCTAACACCTCCTTATCCAATTGTATATGAAAGATGTTTCTTTATCTGTTAACCATTTAATAATCTATATTTTAGCCAGGCTCGGTGGCTCAGCCTGTAATCCCGTGCCTTGGGAGGCTGAGGTGAGTGGATTGCCTGAGCCCGCGGGTTCAAGACCCGCCTGGGCAACTTGGTGAGACCTCATCTCTACAATAAATCAAAAAATTAGCCTGGCATGGTAGCACGTGCCTGTAGCTCCAGCTACCTGGAAGGCTGAGGTGAAAGGATCACCAGAGCACAGCAGGTTGAGGCTGCGGTGACTGGGAGCAGCCACTGCACTCCAGTCTGGGCAACAGAGTGAGACTCCAACTCAAAATAAAGAAAGAAAGAAAGAAAGAAAGAAAGAAAGAAAGAAAGAAAGAAAGAAAGAAAGAAAGAAAGAAAGAAAGAAAGAAAGAAATCTATACTTTGACTAAGACATATCCATTATCTACCTTACTGATGTTTTTCTTTTCATTCTCTTACATTCTGCTTTATTTATGATTTTTGTTTTGTTTTTTGCAAATGCAATCTACAAGAAAGAATTATTCAACACTCAAAATAACTTCAAAAAAGAAAAACTATTACCTATTTTTTTATGGCACTAATGTTCTCACAGATGTGCAGTCTCTTCTTTATTGTTAAATAAAAACTTAGTCAAAAAAATATTTCATGTGATGACATGATTACAGTTTATCTAAAGTCTTTCTTCACTAATTATCGACCAACAGAGAGAAATCTCACTCTAATATTTGTACTTTTTAACCAACAAAATTGTGTAGGCCAGTGCCACCACTGTCTCAGTGCCTTTACTAGATAGTGATCAATTTGGAGGGGGTTGGAGAAACTCTTTTTATGCAGTGGATCTCTGAGCAGCATGGCAGCCTGATGCAGCATCTGCCAGAGTTATTATCAATAAACCAACCTGAAGCCATTGTATGCAGTTTTACACTCATTATTACTAATGTAAATGTCTCTGTGACAACCACTAAGAACATAATAGCCAGGCCCCTCTGGGATATAGAGTGTCTCATATGCATCCTGCTTGTGCCCAAGATTTATGATTAGAAATCATCCTGCTGGAGAACAAAATCTCTCTTAAACTACAGAACTGCACATCCTGGATATACCCGCTCTTCAGGAACCAAGAATTTGAGGAGATCGGTGACATAAGACATGTTGGAATCAGGCACTGACTCCAGGACTTGAAATGGATATCATAAAGTACAAATGAAAGATGCAAAATTCCAAACCAAGTTACTGGCTCCATTTCGTCCCATCTAAACTTTGAATACTTTTGGTTAACAGATATCACAGATTAAATTATTTGTAAGGAGTGACTGGATTAAGGACACTTCTCTGAAGAATATGTGCCCAGAGACTTTCTTTTGGGCACAGCCTTGACACCTCACCTACCTGGATCAATGACATGGCTTTCTAGTCAAATAAGATTCCCTGTCAGAAGAACAGGAAGCATTGCAGGAAGAAACTAGAGAACCTTGAGATTAGGGAGAGCCCCTTTCTCACTCTAATTTCTTCTTGTAAGAGAAAAGTCTAGCTAAAAGAAGGCAGAGGCTGGTGAAGAACTTTATATTGTGAATAGAAACGTTTAGGGCATGGCAAGAACAAAAAGACTCATATTAATTTCCATCTTACCACACCTCCAGTCCTTCCCAGAGATATTATTCATCTGAAATCTATTGTTAACATCAAGTCTGTGTGAAAACACAAAACCCATTCCCACTACTATCAGAAAAAGATGGAGATTCCCATTATGGCATTAGTTGCTTTTGCTCTCAAAACTGAAACTAATGGACCAGTACAAATAGCTTATATTTTGGCAATGAAGAGACAGCGTTATTCCTGTTTTCTTGTAATGATAGTTAACTAGAAATAATTGATAATTAACTGAAAAATTGTAAAACAAGGATTTACTGGAAATAAGAGTTCAGAACAATGGCTAGTATTGAATAGCACGATAAGCAATCAATTTACTTAATTTTACATATATCAGTAATAAACAATTAAAAGTATGGAAGCAGGAGAAGTCACAAAATACTAGCAAGAAGAAATACTTAATATATAAGTATTTAGCAAGAAATCATCAGAGATTTTATTGGTAAAACTATGCATTCTCCCTTAAGGCTTCAAGGAAAACTTGAATGAATAATAATGCAACTCAATATTATTTTTAAAAACACAGTTAATGTAAAATAATTTTTAATTTGTTAGAATTTTATTGTAAATCAAAGTAGAATTTGAGGTAAGATTTTACCAAGTGATTTTATTGGGAGTCATTTCTCCACGGGTCTCCGTTTCTGTAGTCTTACGAGCAGAGGCTGTTACAGGTTTCCTCCAGACGAACTTTTCAAGTATGTATGCAGAGCAAACACATATAAGGACTGAGACAGCATCTCCCCCAGAGGGAAATTTGTGTGCTGCACAATACAATAAAGATAATGTCTCCCTCAGAGCATATGTCAAGTGGTTTACTGGCTCACCATTATAAAAGATTTTGCTTGTAGAACATTTACATATCTTTTTTGGTAAAACATTTAAATTTTCAAAAGGTTAAATAAGCAATATCATACAGAGTATGTTTTCTAATCATATTGGAATCAAACTAGAAAATGAAAGAATACAACAGAAAACTTTCAAACACTTGAAAATCAAACAACGCATTTCTAAATAATTCATCAGTCAAAGAGAAAAATCTCTAAAGAAATAAAAAGCATGTAGAACTGAATGGAATAAAATAAAACATGTGAGATATGTCTAAGCAGTGCAAAAAGTGCAGTGTATAACACAGAATGCTTACAAATCAATAATTCAAGATGTTACCTCAAGAAACTAGAAGAGAACCAAAATAAATGCCTTTGAGGTTCAAGACAAGCTACCCCAAAATATAAACATAGGAGACCAAAATATACCTTCCCCAAAATGCTTCTCTGACGTAAGAATTATTTTGAGTAGATTATTCTCAAAATTTGCAGGCATAGGAGTATCTCTAAAGATAGAGAAGCTACTTCTTATAAGAAAAATTTACATCTATAAAGGTAATCTCCATTAGTAATATTGTCTCCCTCCCTGCAGAAATAGAAGGATAACTAAATCACTAGAGATTCATCAGTGGAGAAGGAACTCACAAATCAGCATAAAACTTTTCCTTGTTTTAAAGTGGTTTTCCTGGCCATCTTCTTATAACCAGCCTTTCCCCACATGCTTCTTTCTTAGTTTCAGCACATGATGGTGTTTAAGCCTGAAGTCAAAGTTATTTCTTTGAGATCTACTCTATAGAATTATTTAATTCTCTGAGTATCTCCTATGTGTATATGAGGTATACATGTTAATAAACTTATCTTTGTTTTTTTCTGGTTCATCTGTCTTTTGTCACAGGGATATGTCCCAACAAAGAGCTAGGAAGAGTAGAAGAAAATTTGTTTTTTCTCCCCTATAATGCAAAGCAAGCATAAGGAGAAAATTATAATGATAAAAGCAGAAATAAATAAAATTGGAAATAGGAACATAATAAAGAAAATCAATGAAAAATAAAGCCCTTTCTTAAAAAAATATTAACACTGATGAACAAGATTAACAAAAACAAAATGAGGGAATATATAAATCAGCCAAAATATCAAAAATGGAACAGGATATCACTATAGATCTTACAGGCATTGAAAGGATAATAAGGGATGCTATATACAATTGTGTGGTCATAAGTAGAAAACTTAAGAAAAGAACCAAGTTTTTAAAAAATGAACATTACCAAAATTCAACATGGGTGAAACACATTGAGTAGTCCTATTGACAAAAAAGTCAAACTGTAAAAATATTTAAAGAAGTTTAGTCTGAGTTAAATATGAGTGACCTAGGTGTGAGGCACAGTCCTAAGAGGTCCTAATAACATGTGTCCAAGGCGGTTGAATTATAGCTTGGTTTTATACATTTTCAAGAAGACGGAAGTGACAGACAAAAAACACACACTGGTTGGGCCTGGAAAGGCAGAAAGTCTTGAAGGGGTCTTGCAGGTCATAGCTTGATTTAAACATTTTCTGATTGGTTATTGGTGGAAAGAGGTAATCTCTATCTAAAGAATTTGAACAGTAAAATAAATGCTTGAGTTAAGATAAGTGGGGTTGTGGAAGCAAAAATTCTAGTTATATAGATGAAGTCTGTAAGTAGTAGGCTAGGGAGAGATAGGTGGTAAATATCTGACAAGTGTCAGACTCTTGCTAGGAAAGGAGATTATTGACAGATGTAAAATTTCCAAAAGATGACTTGGCAGGGTCACTTCAAAATATGTCCAACAAAAATTTATTTTGGAGTGAAGTGTTTTTATTTACTTTAGTGTTGGTTCTCTGTCATGTGAGGCTATACCAGAGTTGGGTTGAAATTTGGCATCCTTTTGCCATCTGTCTTGTCAGTCTTATGATCCCTCTTTTAATTCTATTTTAATGTTAATGCTAGTGACCTGTGCCTAAAATGTCACAAAAGAAGGAGTGTAATAAGGCATGTCTGAGCTCCTTTTCTGTCAGGGCCTGGAACTTAGTTTTTCTTCCCTTGGCCTAGCGGGTGTAGAGTTCATTAGTTGGGGGGCTTAAAATTTTTATTTTTGGTTTACAGTCCTATAACCATTAAAATATATAAATTAATAATTTTAAAACTTTCAAAAAAGAATTTTTTAGGCCCAGTTTATTTCACTAGATAATTCTACCAAATCTTAAACAAAATTGGCAAGTTAACAATAACATTTTACGATCTTTTTAAAAAAACAGAAGAGTAGTAAAACCTTCCTAATACATAGTATAAGGCTAATATTGTCCTCTTACTGAACCCAGAAAAAGATGAAAGTGAGAGAGAGAGAGAAAGACAGCGAGAGAGAGACCAATATCTCTCATGAAAAACGCAGATGTAAAAATTTTCAACTGTTACGGTAGTGCATAAACAGGATTAGACATTATAACCAAGTAAGGCATATCCTAAGAACACATGAGTAGTTTAGTACTTGAAAATCACTTCGTGTAATTCATTATATCAACAGGTTAAAAAAGAAAAAAATAATTGCAAGATTATATCAAGTGATATAGAAAACATTTAATAACATACACTATATATTCCTAAGAAAATATGTTGGCAAACACAGAATAGAGAAGACTTTCCACTGTTTGATATTCAGTCTCTACAAAAAAACCTACACCTAACATCACACTTGATAGTGAAATACTGAATTTTGACTCATAAATTTCGGGACAAGGTAAGGATGTGTCCGCTCACCACACTCATGCAACAAATTCTCTGAATGGTCGGATGGTGCCATAGGGCAAAAAAAGTAATAAAAGGCATAATGATTGGAAAGTGAAGGAATAGGCTCTTGTTCCCCTAAAGGTTAACTGGAAAATTATTGACATAAGGCCGATTGATTAATAGGAGTAAAGGCATTCACATTATTTTACATGTATGCACTGGAGCCTTCAGAATGAAGACCGAATCCAACAACAAGGTACAGAAATTTATACACCATCTTGAGATTATAGAAAAACTGCAGACTCAACACAAGGCCCCAAACAGGTTATGGTGGTAATTCAGGCTTAATGGAAAGACTCATTATGAGAGAGAAAAAGGGGGAGGCATGACTAGCAAAGGTGGTGTGTTATGTAGATGAGACCTTCTAGGCAGTGGTTCTCAGTGTTTCTTTTCAGAATTTTAAAGGTGTTTTACTCTCAATCATTCCTAGATCTGGGAAAAGCCATAGAAAAGACCCAATGGAGAGTCTCTACAGATGCAAATTTTCTCTCACAAAAGACAGCTTTGCAAGGCTACTTCTGTTTGTTGGTCCTGAGGCAGCCATTTCAAAATATGTCAAAGAAATATGTTTTGGGGTAAATATTTTGATTTTCTTCAAAAGGAAAAGATAAAGTCTTCCCTACTTGTAGACAACGTGACAGTCTATTTAAAATTCCAAGAAATCTACTAAACAGCTCCTAGAACTGATAAGTGATTTCAGTGAAGTTTCATGACAAAAAGATCAACATAAAAGAATCAGTCTGATTACTATAAAACTATTTTAAAAATCTGAAAACCAAAATAAAAAATGCAATACTATTCAAATTGCTCCCAAAGAAACACAAAGGTTTGTGTTTTGTAAAATCATAAACTTATCTTAGCTGTGAAGGGTTGGGACCCAGAAAACAATACCCCAAAATAGACCCCTCAGAAGCAGCCTCAGAAACAAAACTTTTTTCTCTTCCCTTCTGCTCTCAGTCCCATTCTTCTCCGAGGTTAGCCATAGAAACTAGAATCTCTCTTCCCCAAGATGGGTTATAGGAATGAGAGCCTCTTTTCTCAGAAACCAACTATAAAACCTAAAAAATTCTGTCTAAAATCTGATCATGAATAACTTATCAGTCCTCCCTTGTTTTTCATTAGATCTGTAAGGTCCCTTTCTCGAGAAGGTTTTGTCCCACACTCAGAAGGAATGTATGCTCAGGGAAGCCAAGATGAATCTAGACAGAAAGGTTTTGTTTGGATAGCAGTAGGTTCTACCCTATTTGTCCCATCATATTTCTACACAGCTGTCTGTATTCATTGAACCTAACTAAAAGGATGTAACATGGAGTCAGTATGCGCAATGAGTAGCCATCTAACATAGCCTAGATCTGTCATGTTTCTCTAGCAGTTCCCGTTAACTTAACGTTCAATCACTAGCTAAGGACAGAACCCATTTCTCAGAGGTAACTTCTGATCATTGTTTTGCAACCCTCTTCCCAGCTTGTTTTATACTAATTAGTTTTTCTATTTCAAGTGTTTGCTTCTACCCATAAGACCCCATTTAACCTAATCAGCCCTTCATGACCTTCATGACACAGACCCCATCACAATGACAGCAATCATGTGACTAACCCACCCATTCACCTGCTGTCCTTCACCTGAGGTCAGTACATGTGCCTACCTGCCCTCCATGATGATGTGGAGCAGACCACCATCCAATCACCTTGATGAACTTCCCCCCTCAAAGGTAAAGTATAAAAAGATTCAACTTCAAGCAGCCATTCACCATTGCCTTGCTAAGCTATGATCTGATCATGTGTTCTTTGAGCTATGGTCATGCCATGTTTTCCTAAGTTTTAGCCCCCTCTTCTACCTTGAGGAGTACTCTCCTCTCTCTCTCTCTCTCCCTCTCTCTCTCTCCTGATGTCCTCTTTCTCTCTCTCTCTCTCTCCTCCCCCCCATTTGTTATTGCTTTGTTAAACACTGTTGTGTCCACATGGCTCTTTAAGGTATGACCACCATGTTTCCTAGCTCTGACCACCTCCCCTACCTTGTGGAGGTGAATCTTCTCTGTGTTCCTCTCTCTTTCTCTCTCTCTAATTTACTTTCTAAATAAACTATATTTTCCAGTCTAACTTCTGTGCAATTCTTTGCATCTTTTGTGTGGCACCAGATCATAAACACACCCACGTCAGGCCTGACCTAACACTAACCATAAAAATGAATAAATTCCCCTGTACATTAGGGTCTTCATTCTGAGGGCTTCCCTGTATGCACATTAAATAAATTTGTATGCTTTTTCTTCTGTTAGTCAGTCTGCCTCATGCTGGTGGTTTTCAGTGAAACTTCAAGAGCAAAGGGACTTGTCCTCTACAGAAACAAATCTATAGCATAAGTGTCCATTCCTGACTCTGACACTTATTTTCTGTGAAATCTTGGGCAAGCTACTATTTATGTAGTTTCTATTTGTTGAAAATGAACATAATAGTATTGGTATGTTGATGAATGATGCTGACTTCTATAAAATATATTATGTGGTTTATTCTGAGCCAAATGTGAGTGACCTTAGGCCTATGACAAGCTGTTTGCAGGAGGTCCTGAGAACATGTGCTCACTGTGGTTGAACTGTAGCTTGGTTGCATACATTTTAGAAGGTCAGAATTTACAAAAAATCATAAAGTAATACATGTGAGATGTACACTGCTTTGGCCCAGGGAGGCTGGCTGTCTCCAAGTGAGGTCCACAGACTACAGGAGGATTCAAAGATTTCTTGACTGATAATTCATGAGTTAGAGTTATTTAAGGAATTTTGAAAGCATTAAAGCAAATGGGCAGCTTGAGGAAAGACAAGGGAGTCAAGTTTCTTTGATATGCAGATGAATCTTCATGCATGGTGGCAGAATTCAGAGAACACATAAGTGTCTTCAAAGGTACAAAAGATCTTAAAAGACTGCTTTTACAGGGTTATAAAATACTCTGATTTTCTCTCTTTATCTGTTATGTGATGCTATGCCAGAGCCAGGTTAGAAAGTAAACCAGAGGTCCCTAATCCCCGGGTCACAGACTGATAATGGTTCCTGGCCTGTTAGGAACCAGGCCACACAGCAGGAAGCGAGCAGTGGATGAGTGAGCAAAGTTTCATCTGTACTAACAGCCTCTACCCCCTGCTCGCATTAACACCTGAGTTCTGTCTTCTGTCCCATCAGCAGCGGCATTAGCTTCTCATAGGAGTACAAGCCCTGTTGCGAACTGCGCTGGTGAGGGATCTAGGTTGTGTGCTCCTTATGAGAATCTCACACCTGATGATCTGAGGTGGAGCTGAGAGAGTGATGCCCGTGCTGGGGCAAATACAGATAACAGGAGCAGTGAGGTTTGACTTTATTAGGTTTGTACAGAGAACCTAATAAAACAATTGCTTGCAGACGTATCAAAGTCCTATCAGAAAGCAGCAAAGGAGTGGATATACTTCAACTGTATGGTTGCATCTGGTGGCAGGCTTTAAGTCAGAATCTGACACTTTATTTTAGTTTGCACGTGGTCCACCCATTATTTTATTTACCATTTTCATCTGCACCTCTTTTTTTGGATGGTGAGTCGTATAATTATTTCACTCTATATTATCATGTAATAATAATAAAAATAAAGTGCACAATAAATGTCCTGTGCTTGAATCATCCTGAAATCATACCTTCCATCCCAGTCTGTGGAAAATTGCCTTCCATTCCTTATGCCAAAAAGGTTGAGAATTGCAAAAGTAAACCACATTAAATCATTAATTTAAAAAATCTATTTCTCCAGTCCCCTTAGGAATGTGTCAAGGTAAAGAAAAAAGATCGGGGTTTAGCCATCGGGTAGAAGTGTTTCTGAAAGGATTAAATCCCCTAGTAAATGTATCATGTTTAGGTGAGAGTCTGGCACGTTGTAATTGCAAAAACTATTTCTTAAAAACAGCTTATGTACTTTGGGGACAGGCCTAACTAAATAACTGTTGTTTTACTAGATAATTCAGGTATTCACAACCATGTGGATTAGTTCATTTCCTAACCCAGGAGGGGTCCCTCGTGTCTACTTCTTGTAAAAATTCCCTCATTCTTCAAGGTTCTGCAATGGTATCAATACTCCATGGACTGGACACTCCAGTCAACCTGATTTTCTACATCATTCCTCCATTGATTGGTGCATCAATACATGTCCTTTAAGCAAGTCACTTACCAAAGTTAACAACCCAAGAAAGACATAGTAACTGTCATCAAGAAATATTGGGGAACAGAGAATGAAAAAAAATTTTAAAACACAATAATACATTAGCAAAGAGTGGCATTTAACAATGTAATATGGAAACAATGGTACTATAACTGTGAAAGCCAGCCTTTAAACTTCGCAGAGGGGAAATTTACACCCTTTTGAACAATCCCATAAAGCACACATGCATGCAATTGAAGGGCACTAGCATATGCTTCTCTGAAAGATGAATTACTTTGAGCTAAAGGCCATTGAGAACCAGCAGATGCAGGAAAAGCTCTAAAGTTAGGGCATACTATTTCCTTTTGTATAGGAAATTTACGTTTGTAGATATATCTTCCTCTCCTATACCGGAAGAAGAGGAGCCTTGACAACTCCTTTCAGTGGAGAACGGACTGCCTTAAATCTACATACCGAACCTTACTAAACAATCCTTGTTTACCATGCTATTTCTAGTCACCTTGCCATAACTTGTTTTACCTGCCAAGAATCCCTTTTCTTTTGCTGGTATTTAAACTCAAGTTCTAATTACCCCTTTGAGTCACTCGTCAGTTAGTTCTCTTATGTGCTACACGCATGATGCATAGGTTAATAAGATTCCGTTAGTTCCTTCTCTTATTACTCTGTCTTTGGCCAGTCTAATTTATAGGGCATTAGCTGGAGACATCGAAGATGGGTAGAGAAAAATATTTTTATTCTCCTACGTACTCACAGTTTAATATAATAATTTAAAAAATCAATTCAAAGAGAAAAATATATTTTAAAAGAAAAGTTGTTAAAAAAAAGCTTACTCATAAAATAACTATTATTCACAGAGTATTCTGCTATTAGGTCATGATTACAAGGAGTTTGCCACAGATATATAAGGCAAACATTTCAAAGATAGGTCATCTCACTGTTTTGCATAATTAGAAAGAAACAATTAAATTATTGTTCTCAGATAATGGAATTAATTTGAAAAAACATAATCAAATATATTAACTACTAGAAAAAAGACTTCCCAAGAGTGGTGTACACTCACCTTCAATAATGCAATAATTTGATATCTATCTCCCTTTTTATGACTTGGAAATATCCCACTTCTTAATATATAAGATTTTATATTAAGTAAAATACTCATCATCCAAGATTAATGATAAATTAACAATCCCATTTATAAACTATCAGGTAAAATGATTGTCTTAAACAATAACCTTCTAGTGAATGGGGAGGGTAAATTTAGTTATAAAATGCAATTTCATGACCATAAATGTAATTTAAAGCATTTTTTTTTACATCTATGAAAAGACAAGTGATAGTTAATTTTTAAAAAATAAATGAAGCAATTTTGATGCCTAGAAAGTCCAGAAAAGTTCAGGTAGAGTTTTTTCTCCCAACTTGGGAAAATATACAATAACCCGATTATCAAGTCCTTAAAAATAAGCACATAACAGAAGAAGAATATTGTTATTGATATTTTGAACAAATAATTTTTAAATTTTTATTCATGTTTTGATTGGCAAATAATATATACATATTTATGAGGTAAAAATGTGATATTTTTGACATGTTTATACAATTGAAGTGATCAAATCAAGCTAATTAACGTATGCATCACTTGGTTTAACTGTCATTTTATATATGGTGAAATCTTTGACATTTGTTCTTTTTTTTTTTTTTTTGGAGTTGGAGTCTCACTCTGTTGCCCAGACTGGATTGCAGTGGATGCTGCCGGCCACCACAGCCTCGACCTGCTGGGCTCTGGTGATCCTTCCACCTCAGCCTTCCAAGTAGCTGGAACTACAGGCACGCGCTACCACGCCCGGCTAGTTTTTGATTGATTGTAGAGATGAGGTCTTGCCAATTTGCCCAGGCGGGTCTCGAACCCACGGGCTCAGGCAATCCACTCACCTCAGCCTCCCAAAGCGCGGGATTACAGGCTGAGCCACCGAGTCCAGCTAACATTTGTTCTTTTAGTTATTTTGAAATATACAATGCTATATTTTTTTATGATGCTTTATTATTGACTATAATCACCCCACTGTGCAATAGATCTCAAAGCCTCTTCCTCTTAAAACTTGTATCCTTTGATCAACAACTCATCATTTCTTCACTGCCCACCCCCATCTCACCAGCTTCTGGCAACCACCATTCTTCTCTCTACTTCTTTGTTTTTGTTTTTGTTTTTGTTTTTGTTTTTGTTTTTAGTTGGAGTCTCACTCTGTTGCCCAGGCTGGAGCACAGTGGCACGGTCATGGCCACCCCAGCGTCGATTTGCTGGGCTCCAGCGACCCTTCTGCCTCAGCCTTCCAAGTAGCCGAACTACAGGCGTGTGCAAACACGTCCAGCTAATTTTTGATTTATTGTAGAGACGAGGTCTCACCAAGTTTCCCGGTCTGGTCTCGAGCCCGCGGGTTCAGACAATCCACTTGTCTCAGCCTCCCAAAGTGCTGGTATGACAGGCTGAGTCACTGAGTCCCACCTACTCTCCACTTGATTGGCCCAACTTGCTTAAATTCCATATATAAATGACTTGCAGTGTTTTTCTTTCTGTGTCTGGCATAATGTCCTCCACAGTCATCCATGTTGCCACACAGGAGAGCATTTCTCCCTTTTTTCTAAAGGCTGAGTAGTATTTTATTGTGTGTATATATATATAATGTTTCTTTATCCTTTCATTCCTGGATGAAAGCCTAGGTTGATTCCATACTTTGGCTAATGTGAATAGTGCTGCAATGAACATGGGAGTGCAGACATCGCTTCAATACATAGATTACATTTCTTGTGGATGTATACCCAGAAGGAAGGTAACTGAATCCTATAGTTCTATTTTTAATTTTTTGAGGAAACTCCTCCTGTTTTCCATTATGGCTGCACTAATTCACATTTCCACTAATAGTATAAATGTTCTCTTTTCTCTGTATCCTCACCAAAACTTGTTATTGTTCATTCTTTTTATATTAGTCCTTCTAATAGGAGTGAAGTGATATTACATAGTGGTTTTAATTTGCATTTTTCTGATGATTAGTGATTCTAAGCACTTTTTCATATACCTGTTAGTCATTTGTTTGTCTCCTTTTGAAAAATGTCTATTCAACTCCTTTACCAAATTTTCAATTGGGTTAATTTTCTTGCTATTGAGAAACAAATTAAATTTGAGTAAGGCAATTCCCAGAGAAACTTTGGATTGAGAACCTGCCATTCACAGTCTCTCTTTGGAAATAAGCAGGTGGGTTTACGCACGTGCTAAGGACTTTAGGGGAAGAAGGACTTAAAAGTATGAGAGGCAGGGGAAGTTGTCTTGAAACTGGAATGCCAGTGGGTCTCAACCTCGAGGGTGAGAGTTTGCACATCTGGTTTGAGGTGGAGAAAGCCCTGGGACCTTGAAGAAACATTCAACAAAGACTTGAATCCTAGAAGTGACTGTAACCCACAACACAGGAAATGTCTGAAAGACTGAAACTATGGACAGTTAATGAACATAACTACTTATATAATTTTATCCACAGAAGAACATTTTCTGCATTTACACATATGAGGTTTGACAATTAGATTTGCGCACCATCCTAGAAAAAGTTCTACATACTTCATTCCTGAATATCACTATGGTCATACTCCCCTTGGGAAGCTATGCCCTGACACCAGCAGTCTGCCCGTCAAAGCAATTTTGGAACTCTTTCTGGAATGACCATCAAAGCTGTCATCATTATTTGTTGAGATCTGACAATTAAGTTGCTACTATATGTTTACATTGGCAGCTGTATACAAACAACAGTATAGGAACATCCTCCTTACTCACTGATCTGGTCCTCAGTGACCTTTTTCTTTACCTGAAGATACAGGAAATATTGAAAGGAAGACATTAGATGACATTCAGGACATCAAGGGTAATACGACGATGGCTCTGATGACCATTCCAGAAAAAAGTTCCAAAATTGCTTTGACAGGTGGACTAGGCACTGGTGCCAGTGCATAGCTTCCCAAGGAGAGTACTTTGAAGGTGACGGTGGTGATATTCAGCAATGAGGTATGTAGTACTTTTTCTAGGATGAGTTCGTGAACTTAATTGTCAGGCCCGATGTGTATTAATAGAACAAAGAGGTAAAAAGAGAAAATTTCTTTGGTTTTACTTTTTGTTTTCTTCTTTAGAAGATATCTTAAAGTATTCAAGAATGATTTTGTAGGCAAAGAAAAAGTTCCAAACAATGCCAAACCTATTTTATCAGAGAATATCTTTCTTTTGGGGCTACCAAATCCTTGTAAACAAAATTTGCAGTATTCCAGGCATATAGGAGGAAAAAAAATGAGTAATATTGGTGAGTTCACAAAATCTACAAAAAATGATGTTTAAAAGCGGACTAGCAGAAACCACAGCAGAGTCTGTAACACTTATATAAGGTCTCTATAAAGGTCAGCCCTGGTTCCTCTATCCTTCCAGGCAGATGGAAAATTGTACTTCTCTTACTATGTGTATGGGGAGAACCAGGTGACTTATTCTGGTCAATCCCTCCTGAGTAGAAATTATATTTACTACCTCTAGACTGAGGAGTTAATTGCTGGTATAAAATCTAGTACTCTGTCTCTTGGGCTCCATGTCCTAGAAAACCATGTTTTCCAGAAGGCGCAGCTACAGGGTAGATGCAGGGTGTTCTGCATGGCTAAGGAATGGAGTCTTCCTCTTCAATCTCTTGCCAATCCCCCTGAAAACCATCTTCCATGAAGAAAATAAAATGTGTTTAATAACAGAGATTTGGGGTTTGTTACTAAAGCACAACATAAATTATTTTGACTACTATGACAAGCTGTGATTAATTAACATGACCATTTCAGTAGTTATTAAATAATATCATAATAAAATTAAGTTCCCCAAAATAGAGTACCATCTTTTGTATGGAAAAATAATTTCAAATATTGAGATGCGATTGTGGGAGAAAGCTAAAGTATTCAATCTCAATTCTCACTGTAGCCTAGGAGGAAGATACTTTCTTTATCTTACAGATCACAAAACCAGCGTGCAGTTTAACATGAAGAGAAAATTGCTAAAGTCCACATGACTAATAAGCAATAAAGTAAACCCATACTCTATTTTTTCATATTATACACACCATAACATAGCTGGGAGATTTCATAGAAGAAAAATTCTTTAATTGGAGCTTTTCTATCTTTAAACATAAACATCTTTAAACATGGAAGAGATGTATTTCCTGCTTCACAGTGGGGGAGTCTATTCAAACCTACCCCTAAAGTAGAGGAATCTGAGAGGCCAGAAGGAAACTGACGTGTCTAGTTTCTTAGATAGAAACGTTTCTAACAGAAGCCATGTCTGTCTTGGACAGCAATGTGACAAGATGGTGGATCCCTGTGCCATCATTACTTCCCAGGCCCAGAGTTTATATGCCATAAGAAAGGGGTAATTCAGTAGAGATATGTAGGACAATTGGAATATACTAACATCAAGGTTGTTTGATGTAAGGGCAGGTTTTATGGTAAGTACTTGCTCTTACACGAGGAACTATAGATAAAAGAGGAATCTTAGTGGTCTTCCTAGAATTAGAGTTAATCAGAATTCAACATTGCAGGTTAACATCCAAGATGGATGGATCCATATTCCCTGAATTTTTAAATATTTAAATAGCTTATAGTTCTTATAGTTCAAAATTTTTAAATAGCTTAAAATTTCCTTTAGTAACTTTATAAGTGTGCATAAATTTAGATAGATGCATACATTCATACGCATTGTGCTTTAAAAATTAAGATAAAATATAATTCTTCTTTGGTGTGTTTGCCATTTTTAATTTTTTAAAAACACTAGTATTAAAAAGGCCACTTTGATTTGCATGTTGGACTGGATCACATGAAATTCCTGATGTTCCAATTATATGAATTGTTCCATCTGTTATCTTACTAGAGAGGGCAAGACTTTTTGGTGAGAGAATGTGAATTTGATTTCTAGCTGCACCATGTCTAGTCATTGAGTTTGGAGCAAATTGTCTGTTATATATCAGTCTCTGCTTCCTCTTATATGTAACAGGATATTGGGGGAAAATGTTGGAATTAAAAAATCACATTGTCTCCTTTTTTGTGGAAGAAATTTATACTGTGTTTGTCTCATGGTAGGAAAGTTGAAACTCTTTGAATTAGACTGTAAAGCCCACTCCTTGGGAAGCTCTTGGAGTGTTAATTTCATGACTCATCGTCTCAGCTTTACCATGGTAGGTCAAATAAAAAAGTATCACCTGTCACCTATAATTGGCACACCTTGCTTTTTGCATATATATTATTCTCATGTGTTAACCATTTTAAACAATGACTATACTTAATAATCTATGTATGATGAGGCACTTTTTTCCTGGAACAAAAGAATATTTATAATCAATTACTGTAAATTACTATCTCAGCCTTAAAGTGTATTGTACATTTGTGGTTTTTTTCCTCTTTCTCAATCAGCCTTGAAACATGTTTTAAGGAATGTCTTTTCTCCCTGTATCTATCAGACACTTTCTTGAAGCAAGCATGCTTAGATAACTCTATGCATGCTTAGAAATCCCAGAGGCTAATCTTAAAACAGCTAGATAGCTGCTTGAGGGGAGTCGGGGAACGATTGGTCCATAACCTACCTGCAGCTGAGATAATACCACCACCTAAGCTAAACCATCAAGACGTACCCTGTGCCACAATCACATGTTTCCCAGTACCAAGTCTCTCTTTTTAATCCTTGCACTCAGGCTCAAAATCTGAAATGGCTCTATTGAGGCAGGAGGCTGGTCATTTCTCTATGAGCTTTTGGAATAAAATCACTCTCGTTCACTACATCTCAAACTTGTTTATTTCAGTGTACAAGCTTTCCTTGTTTATACTACTTTTGAGTAAACCGTTGATAAAAAGTAGAAGGTAGAGAAAGTGGTTGTATGAGATGCGAGAACTATTTTCTCATTTAAATTAATAAAAAATGAAATAATTTTTAGCATTCACCAGTGCTTATGGCCATTTGAAAAATTATGGTAAGATGAGATTTTAGATTATTATTCAAATAGAGGAGTTAAATTTTTTTTTTATTCGTTTAAAGATGTGTGGTACAATCCAGGGTTAGGTGTACAAGTGGATATCGTATAGGTAAGGTCTGGGTCTCTCGTTGGTCCCCACTTTGCCTGGTTTGAGATCAGGTACCCCTATTGGTGTTGTGTCCCTTCCCTCCCCCGGCAGTGTCCCACTACTGCCAATCCCTTTCCTATAGTATTGTGGTAAATGTTCAGGGTCCACTTATGGATGAGAACATGTGATACTCTGTTCTTCGTTTCTGTGACAGATCACTGAATATGATAAACTCTGAATGCATCCAAGTTGCTGTGAAGTCCATTTGTTTGCCTTTCTTTATGGCTGTGTAATATTCCATTGTGTATATGTACCACATTTTTTTATTCAATCCAGTTTTAATGGGCAGTACAGTTGGTTCCATGTTTTTGCCATTGTGAATAGTGCTGCAGTAAACATGCGTTTGCAGGTATCTTTTTTGTAGAATGATTTGCATTCCTCTGGATATATTCCCAGTTGGGGGATTGCTGGGTCTTATGAAAGGTTAATTTCCAGTTCTTTTAGAAATCGCCACACTGTTTTCCATAGAGGTGGAACTAGCTTGCATTCCCACCAGCAGTGTAGAAGTGTATCCTTTTCCCCATTTTCAGCAGTACCTGTTGTCCATTTTTAGATTTTGAAGATGTGAGAGAATCAATCTTACACTGTTACTATAAGATTTTGGATCAGTCATTTATTTTCTCTGAGTCTCAGGCCCTTGAGATGCGAAACAAGGCAATCATATTACTACTGCCCCTCTCACAGGGGTATGTGTAACGTCTATCTAGGTACTTTTCAATTGTAAATTATGACACAAATACACATTTTAAAAATCTATCTAGCCACTGGGCAATTATCTGATATTTTTCCATACCAAAAAGTTTATTAGAAACATTCCTTATTCACAGTATGATGAGATTTGTCTTATTCTCATTTGATATTCAAATAAAAAAGATACGTTTTCTTTTCAGAGGATGTGGTTTGGGTTAATTTGGATTTGAGTATTTAATTTGACATAAAGTATAACAATTTTTACTTTAATGAATATTTGTTCTTGTCTCTAGACTTTGTCAGATCTTGCCGTTTAAAAATTCTCCCTTCATCTTTTTATAGGTAATTGTTAAAAAAAAAAAACAACTCTGCTATGTTGATAGTTTTTTTAAGATAGTAAGAAAAAACAGCGATTGATTTTCACTTCTGTAATTTAAGGGATGATTATGTCAAGAAAGTGTTTCTGAACAATGAGGAAAAAAGGATTGGGCAAAAGAAAGTGCTTATTTGTTTTAAGGCTGATAGAAGAATTACCTTCCTGCTGAGTACTTGTTCATAACTCTTGTTATTGTTCACATATTGAACTTTTCATTGCTATATAAAATACAATGGAAGTTACCTCAAAAAATAATTCCCACTATCCACCTTTTTCTATTATTCTAGTCCAAATCCTTTTTGTGAGCCACAGATATGGAATTCTCACGTTCAGATGACTGCTCTTTGTGTTCAGGAGATTATATTTGAATACTAAATTTTATCTGAGCTCCGAGCTAACAATACATATAAAAATAGCACATTGGACTAGTTCTGAATTTAGAAAAAGCATATAATTGTGCTTCCATTTTCTTCTGGCATTATTCAAATTTCTGTATTAAATAGACAAAGCGATAAAATTTTTAGTCGAGCTTTTGTGTTTCAGCAAATCTAAAGAATTAAATTTAGAGAATGATGATGACACTGAAAACCAGACTTGAAAATCCAATCCATCCTCTGAACATTCTTCAGAAAGATTCCTTGGCAAACACTGGCATCGCTTTTCACAGCTTTTTAACACTTCAGAGCATGGGTTTACAGTCAGACCAAACCACAGCCAAGGAGCTCCACTGCAAAAAGGACACATGCATGAATATTCGGGAATCGAGTTGTCTGGCATTATCTGCTATCATAGGTCATTCTGGTGTGTGATGTGGCCAAAACCCAGTTCGGGACAAATCAAGAAGAGTCAACCCTATTTTCCACTAAATTGCCTCTTTACAAAATGCCTTTTATTCATTTATTGCAACTGCATTCAAAACCTCTCTCTTTTACCTCCTATGTTGTAAAAATTCTCAATTACACCATACCCTTTATTAGACAACAACAACAAAAAAAAAAACCACACAGATAAACAAGAAACAGAGTGTCCAAGAATGTGTCCTACAGGTAGAAACAAGAAACTCTGAAATGCAGAGAAGAAATTCTAAACAAATCATGAAAAATGTTTGTTAAAGTCCATTCAATAAATGGCATAAAAGTAAGTCAAGTCGATTTCCTCCATAACTTTATTTTGCTAATTCTAAAAGTGAAAGAGTCAACATCATCTACAAATATGTAATTGTCTTATTATTTCAAATGTTGACACTTTGCTTTAATAAATGCTTTCCAAGCAGGCCCTCTGTACAGCAGGTACCCTGAAAATGCTGGTTGATTGTTAGTTAGATTTGATTTAGGGGAGATGAGTTAGAAGAAAACAGATTTTCAATGAAACAGTAATTGCTTGCCAGGAAAGGGATGACAAAGAAGAGGTGTCCTGGGCCCAGCAACCTTACCACTCCTCCTTTCCAGCACTGTGGCTGGGACAGTCATGCACACAAGGCTGGGGAACTCCCTACTGACCTCTCCAAAAGCTGCCGCAGGGGCCTTGTTCAGAAGGTTCTAGTATAAGGTGTTCATACTTGAGTATCGCAGATGCCATGGAAGTCCAAAAATGTAAGTAATTGACGCAAGGAGCATTTTTCTGCACCCGCCCCAAACAAAACAAAACAAAACACAATGCATCTGACTCTAATACAAAAACCCAGCCTTGTTTCTGGAGGGTCTCTTTAGGAAAGTGTTTAGATATCCACCCACAGATCCTCTTGCCTGAAGCAGTGCAGCCTATTGGTTAAGATCATGGGTTTCAGATCCAGGGGGCTTGAGGCCACTTAAGGCGGTTTAACTTTGAACAAATGAGCTGACCTCTCTGCACTTATTTCCTCAGCTGTAAAATGGGGTGTTACAGAAAAGCTTGATCTCATATGATAGTTGTGAGACTACAGGTGGTATTTATTTATGGAAAGTGCTTAGCACAGGGCCTGCCTATGGTAAGAACTCAATAAATGCTTTGTCATTTCTTCTGAATGGATGTCAGTAGATGTATCCATCAAATTATTCTTCCTCATGATTTTGAAATCTATTAGACTAGAGACAATAATGTTATTATTTGCTTTTATATCCGCCATCTAATTTCCAATATGTGTAAAAGCTTTCTTATAAAAATAATATTTTAAGCCGGTCTCAGTGGCTCAGCCTGTAATCCCGCGCCTTTGGGAGGCTAAGGTGAGTGGATTGCCTGAGCCCGCGGGTTCGAGACCCGCCTGGGGAGCGAGACCTCATCTCTACAATAAATTAAAAAATCAGCCGGGCGTGGTAGCGCATGCCTGTAATTCCGGCTACTTGGAAGGCTGAGGCGGAAGGATGGCCGGAGCCCAGCAGGTCAAGGCTGCGGTGGCCGGGAGCGGCCACTGCACTCCAGTCTGGGCCACAGAGTGAGAATCCAACTCAAAAAAAAAAAAAAAAAAATATTTTAAAATGTTTTATATTTTATATACAGCTGAACTAAACAATTAGAACACATATTCTTATTGTATGTCTTAGCGCCATTTTTTATTGTCAGACTTCATTTGTGTGCATGTTTGGAAATTGACTGTGGTCCAATTCTCTGTAGTCTTATGTTTGAAACTGTTTCTTGGGCATTTGATGGGAAGGTCAAATACTAAGACATGCTCTTTTAGTCCAGTTTTTAAAGAATTTATTTTTGAGTGAAACTATTTTTATTCTTTAGATTTCTTAATAGATTATGGAAAGTTAGGTTGTCATTGAAATTTGTTAATGTTTCCTTACATTTTTGAAATATTTTGCCTTTATACTGTAATGCTATAATAGAAACTTCATAACTGTGTCTCCATTTCCGATCACATTTTAAAATATTGAATGGTTCTCTTTATCATATGATGCTCCTTCCCTTTAATTCTTTCGATTTGGTATTAATATGCTTTTTTTTTCTTTTTTGTGTGATTATTAACTGATATAATTTATTTTTAACTTTTTGTTTGGGGGGTTGTATTTTTGTAATGTGAATATCATATATTCATTTCTTTCTTAATAAATCCAAGAACAGTTGACCTTTAATAGGCAAATTTAAGATGTGGGTGGTTATTTCCACAACGGGTATATCTTGTGTCATGCTGTTGTGCTTTCATGTTTATGTTTCTCTGATATTGCGTTTCTTTGTTACTTGCAATGTGGTTTATATTTTAATTAATTTTATGCTTCATGATTAGGAAGTTATATGTTCTGATTATAAGTGGCATAACAAATAGATTAAAATATTTCAGAAATGTTTGAAATCCTATTTTCTCGATGAACAAATTAAGACATATCTCAGAAATCTGTACTACAGGCAGAGTATTGTTGATGAAGCACATTGAATCATGTCACCACCTTTATTTTTGTTTACACCCCTATCTGTTGGGTTTTTCATTTCTTGAAAGCATTGGAAATGGTGATAAATGGCGCTTAACCAAGGAAGTTTCCTGACTTTATTGACTTTATTGGCTATGTAGGATCTTATATATTTGTATATTGTCACTCCCTCATAGGGAGAAGAAGCTCACTGAGGGAGGGGACATCCTTGATTGTGGTCATCACTAGTTCATTACACAAAGCTCTGGCCCAGAGATGTGGGTACCAAGGCATGATGGTAGAAAATGAGTTAATACATTCTTAATGGAACATCAGGTAAGATTTTTTTTTTTTTCTGAAGGTACATTTAAAATTTTTAATATGAGCATTTATTATACCGGACTATATTATCACCAGGTTTTTCTTGTATTCTGGACAACTTCAGCCTGAAATTTTTTTCTTTTTTTGAGTTGGAGTCTCACTCAGTCACCCAGACTGGAGTGCAGTGGCCGTTCCCAGCCACCGCAGCCTCAACCTGCTGGGCTCTGGTGATCCTTCCGCTTCAGCCTTCCAAGTGGCCGGAATTGCAGGCGCACGCTACTATGCCTGGCTGATTTTTTGATTTATTGTAGAGATGAGGTCTCACCAAGTTGCCCAGGTGGGTCTCGAACCCGCAGGCTCAGGCAATCCACTCACCTCAGCCTCCTAAGGTGCAGGATTACAGGCTGAGCCACCAAGCCCGGCTGGCAGCCTGAAATTTTATTTTCCATGATTAGGACTACTATGTATCATCACTTATATTTTTAGTACTTGAAGTGCTTCCCAAATGTGGTGCTTTGTAAATGCATTACCTCTTTCAGTTGTCATTATATATGGGTAGTTATTACCTCCATTTTAGAGATGAAGAATTTGATTCTCAAGATCCAGCAAACTGGAACTCAGAACCATGTAGGGATCATATGACTCCTAAATTGTGTTCTAATTTCTTACCAGTTCCGGGAATTAGACTAGAAAGTTGAAAAAGGTAAGCTCTTTGAAAGACTGAGTGGTAAGCTGCACACACGCATATCCCTATATATAAGTAATGTGTGTTATTTAAAACCATTTTTCCTGTTAACTTCCATCCTTGGCTTTTTATGCAACCGCAGTCAGTGTTATTCTCTATACATGAATGTGCAGGAAGCTGTTTGGAGCTGAAACTGATGTCTCTACCACTTCTACCATAGTCATATGGTTTCCAACAAGTATCCACAAGGACAGAATCCACAGGGCCAGGCAGGAGGTCTGGAAACTTCCTCCCTGCCCAAAACCCTCACAGAACCATTTATTCCAGAGATAAAAGATTCCAAGAGGACACGACAGACTGACTCCACGCTTATCAATTTGCTAGGTTGAAAATCAGTCCTGCATGGAGCAGCATTAAAAGCCATGTGGTGATGCTTTCTTGCTGTTGTGAGCCTGCTGCCCTGTTTGAGGGGACAATAAAGAGGACCTAAGAGTCTGTGAAGGTTAGGAGATTGTGGCCGTGTAAAATCATCTGCATTCCCTTTCCTGCAAAGTTCATTGAGATTCAGAGGGAAGCACAATGTGTTCAATTATGCAAAACTTACATGAGAGGTCATTGTAGATTATATGGTAAATTCCTACTCAATTTGATGTTTTTGGAAAAATCACTAGAAGGTGAAAGTGATACTGTATATTGTATGATAATCTCATTTAACTCAGTATCCCTAAAAGTTTCACTGAAGCAACATCAGTTCTTTTGTGCAAACCAAAGAATACCTTTAGCTGTTTCATGCACTGTAATCTCCAGGGAGGGGACCTCTAGGTTCTCAGGCCTCACCTGCTTTTTTTTTTTTTTAGTTGAAGTCTCACTCTGTCGCCCAGGCTGGAGTGCAGTGGCACACTGCTTATAGCCACCGCAGTCTCAACCTGCTGGGGTCAGGCAATCCTTCTGCCTCAGCCCTCCAAGTAGCAGAACTACAGGCATGAGTCCCTGCACCCGACTAATTTTTTGATTTATTGTAGAGATAAAGTCTCACCAATTTTCCTGGGCTGGTCTCGAGCCCATGAGCTCAGGCAATCCTTTCACTACGGCCTCGCAAAGTGCTGGGATTATAGGAGTGAGCCATTGCACCCGGCCCTGCTCATTTTTATATGTAAAGTGTGTCTGACATTCTGTAACTGTTCACCAGTTGCAAAAACCTGCCTCCTAAAGAATAATATATTGTGTTACATGTCTGGAATATAACGTATTCCATATGTTGTGTCTGGATATAGTGTTTAAAATTACAAAATATAGAAATGCTTCCTCGAACAGAGTCATATTTCTATTGTCAGATAAGCAAACTGATGCTTATATCTATAACCAAAACAAACTAATTGTAGGGTTCTGGTTGAAGAAATCTGAGTGTCCCCTACTTGCCTTTCCTGGGGCTCAGTTTCTTCAGCTATCCAAGGAGATGCTCAGAACAATTAATTTTTAAGTTTTTTTTCATGCAAGTCTGTGATTTAATGATTAACACCATATCAACAACTTGATACAAAAAAACATTTTGTCTTACTCATGCATTCTTGATATTTTTCTCGACAAATTCTGCAATCACTGTAGCAGGGAGTCTCTCAGATAATTCCAGAATGTGTCTCTCCTGGGCTGCATGCCCATGGATAATTCCCTCTCACTTGAGTTTGAGCGGGGCCTAGTGACTTCACTCTAGCTAAAACAAAGTGACAGATGGGATGTCATTTCTGAGATTAATTTGCAAAAATACTGTGGTTCCCACCCTCAGTGGTTTTTTTCTCTCCTGGCTTCTCTGCGGAGGCCAGCTGCCTTGTTGACAGTGTTCCCATTGGCAAAGTCACCTCTCAAAAGACAAGGAGAGGCCTCTTCCACCAGCCAGTGAGGAACTGAGATGATCAGTCCAAAGAAGGCAAGCAACTGGATCTGGCCAAAACCACATATTACAACCCCTGGCATGTCTTCAGTTGCCACAGCCCACAACATCTGCTTGTCTGCAACCTTGTGAGAAAACATGAGCCAAGGGAATCTAGCTAAGCTGCACCAGAGTTCCTCATCCACATGAGACAAGGTAGTTTGATATCTTAAGCTTCCACGCTTGGAAGCAATTTGTTACAAAGCAGTAGATAATGAGTAGAATCATGTTTCTCAGGTTAAAAGACCTGAGTGTCCCCTACTCAATGGCATCATTGCAGGAGTAAATTCTGTACAGGAAAGAAGATGAACAGACAAGACACAGGTGTCTTAGCTCCTTTGCTGTTGGTGTTTCTGTTATCTGAACTAGAAGTTGATTCATTTATCTTACTAAGCACTGCAAAGATTTACTACTCAGCAATTTAAATATACATATACAACACAGAGGTCCTTTATTCATCCTTCTTGTGCTGTGCTCAATACTGGCTGCAGGAAAAACATTGGTGATTTCCATCAAATCACCACACCAGGAAAAGGGCAACAGCAGAAAGAATATCATAGGTGCTACAAGAATGAGGAAGAGGAGCCACTAACACCTTCTTGGGGAAAACAAGCTCACAGAAAGCCTCCCAGTGGAGGGAAATGGAGTATTGAAGAATGCAGATAATTTAGTCATCTAGTTCTAGACTGAGAGACTCATGTTTGAAGGCGCATATGCATGTAAGTATGGCCCTTTCACGCTTACATTTAAATATTTCAGACATGATAGAGCAGTATGAGGAACGGATGGGGAAACTGAAACGTGCTAAGACAGATATTCATATTTGATCATGATATAGAATCTATTATATTTGCATTGACCCTGGTGTGTGGTCCTTATGAAGGACCCCGCGTGCATTTGTATATACTTCACCTGAAAGTCATAGGAAACAACAGGAAGGATCGGAACCAAAGAGTGGCATAATTGGATGCAGGCTTTAGGAAATGGTTACAGGTTGTCCTATGTGTGAAAGCCATGGATGTTTGGGGAGACACTCCTGAGAAGTGCTCAGCAGTCCGTGACCAGTGAAGGCTAAAAGCTGGGCTTGTCCAGGCTCAGTTGGCAGAAAATGAGACAGCAAGGACAAGGACTCAGGGAAGTTTAGGTATTGTTGAGGAAGTCATCAGGAGAGGGAAAAACTGCAGAAAGGAATGAATTGTAAATAAAAAATAATGAAGAAGACTAGGGATTAGAAGTCTTGATGAGACAAAGAGTGATGAAACAAATATATGAGAATGTCAGGACTGGGGAGTTATAGACAGAACTTAACCCTCTATAACCTTCCTAAAGTAGAATTTTAGATGCATATATGTAAATAAAATAAATATTTTCTCAGGTTCTGATTTTGTAATATCAGATTGTCCTTAATTTCATATAGTTCCTATATACCCAAATAATAAGAAATTATACTCCCGGGATCTATGACCTTTATTATTCTAGCTGCTAGTTTGATTCATCCTCAAATTCTGAAAGGTCATCCTGTAACCTAAAACAATGACAAATAACTAGGCTTTGAGGATGAATATTAATGTTGTTTGCATTGTGCATATTCATTGACAGTTGGCAGAGATTTTACTTTTTGCTACATCGTAATTTGTAGATCCTAACCATCCAAACATATATTACACTTGAGAATTTTCTCTATCATTAGCTCATTAAAATCAATATTGTCTAGCCAAAATAAAAAATACCTTATTTATACCTATTGTCCAATTAATATTCTTCCACTTATTATAGAGAGTCTTGCTCACCTTTGGTCCAGCAGTAAAGTTCTCTTTCATACCTGTGTTTTTTCATGCTACCTTCTCTTTCTTTGTCAATCAATTTCCAAGTTCAGACCTTATTGACTCTCCTTGGCAATATTGCAGTAACTCTCTTCTTTTGGAACGTGATAGGTTTCTCACCAAAAGTAAAAATTTTAAAAGGGAGGAGTAGATTTTCTATACTCAAATAAAGTTAGAAAGCTCTGGTTTAAACTCAGTGAACTGAATGACTTTTTAATGCTAATTTGAATTTCCAGGAGATGTTCAAAAAGAGGCTTTCCAAACCTATTTCATCAGGCTTCTTTTTCACTCGGGTGAGTCTAGACTTTCTTAGAATTATCTACTTAGAAAACCTTGTCTTAGTCTATGTCTGACTCCTACCTTTTCTTCATATCTCTCCACAGTTAGCACCCTTCCAAAAAACATCTATAGTTCATTCTTATACATAGTAAGATGTCAATATCATTTACGTACGGCATCTACAATTTGACACAGTCTTGTTCTTGTTTCACCACATGCCATTAGAGACCCTGCTTGACCATGCTGGTCAACATTCAGATAATGCTCCATCCACTTGTACGTGGTCCTTCCTGCCATTCTCTGTCTGGAATGCCTTTCCTCCCTTCTCACAGAGCCAATGCATTCTTAGCCTCCCATTTATAGCAAAAGTGATCTCTTTCTCTATGAAGGCAATTGTTTCCACCTTATCAAAACACCCAAAGTTTCTGTCATAGACTGCAAAGTCCTAAATGTTTCTAACACTGCCTTTGCAGAGGTAGACATGTCCCGAAAAGTCACTCTCACCAGCACAAAGCTCCTTCTCATTTCAGAGTCTTTTACTTTTATTCCCTTTGCCTAAAATATTCTTCAACCCTATGCATCCGCTGTCACCTAAAATACCTCCTCTTCTGAGAGGCCTTCTCTGAATACCCTACTAAAATAACATCTTCTTTCTATCTTCTTTTCCTAAATGTTTCTTTTACCCTTATTTTTGACTAACACAATATTTTATTTTTGCATGTATTACCTCTCCCTCAAGAACATAAGCTTGATCACGGCAGAAACTTGGACACTTGTGTTCATTTTGGTCACATTTAAATATAAAAGAATGAATATATGATTAAAGAAAGCTACAAGTTACAAAAAGTAGAAACCACTGTATTAGAGATTCCCCTCGTGATGGTTTTTTAACAATATACATAGAGAGATAGAGAGATAAAATATAGACAGAGTGATACAGATGGAGAGATAAAGATAGAGATTTGCTTAGACTGGACATTCGAGGACTTTCTTGTTAGGTGGCCTCTGTTAAATCTTTTTCTCATAACACCTCAATTCCTGTTAGTATTTTTTCCTCACTTTAGTTAGTGTTGGTAGGTCTCTCAATGAAGTTAGCCTGCCCTACCCAAACCAAGATGTGCACATCTGATCCAAATAAAACCAATAGAACTTCCTCTCCCAAGAGACTTTTTTAAGCTTAACTAAGTGACATCTAGCATTTTAGGAAAAAAATGGTTTGAGCTCATTCATTCCAGAAAAGCGAACTCCTAAATTTTTCTGGGTTTTTGAACTGCTTGATTTTTCAACTTTGATTGAAATTTGTGAATTTATCATACTGTGACTGATATTGTACTAATCTAGTTAAAGATAGTTTTTATTGTTTGTAAACAGATGACTATTCTGCTTGTTTATATCGTGGTACATATCATCGTTGTGTGTCTTTTTACATGATAAGGTGAAAGCTTTGAGTATGATAAATGCTGTATTTATCCTTGAAGACATTCCAATTTCTTTCCACACATTAAGCCATGCAATAGGATCTTCATAACTTTGTGAAAGAAGTTTGTCAAATAAATCCCTAGGCACATGTTCATCATTTATTTATATTTAGGATAAAAATAAAATTATTCCAGGGAGGACTTTTTAATTGTTTTGATTAAAATGACACGTATCAAGCTAAAAGATTTTGAAACTTTTTAATTGTTTTGATTAAAATGACACGTATCAAGTTAAAAGATTTTGAAACAAATTCAGATCATTATTTGAGAAAGTGGCAATGTGTCTTCAATACAGATACTAATTGACTAATGAATGGATTACATCCTACTAAATCCATCATAAATTGAAAAAAATGTGATACTTCTAACCCACTGAATATTATAGCTTAGCCTACCCCACCTTAAATGTGCTTAGAACAATTATGCTAGCCTACAGTTGAGCAAAATAATTTAACACAAAGCCTACTTCATAATAGTTAAAGATCTCATATAATTTATTAGATATTGTATATTATATCTAAATTATGATGATTCTTGTACCACTATGAATGTCAAAACACCATTAAGTGGACCCATGCTAAGTTAGGACCATCTGTATTTCAAAACAGGTATGACCTGGATTAGATTTTGAATTTGTAATTCAGTAAATATCACATTTTCTTCCTAATCACAACTTTTTAAATACAGACGTTTACTTATGATAAAAACCTTGACAACATTCATGAGGTATAGTATGGAGATATGAGAAATCACATGGTTTAAATATTATATTTTAAACACAACATTCACACTTGCAAACTGTACAACTTAGGCAAGGTACTTAAATTTCTAAGATCCAGAATCCTTGACTAACACTGTTTCAATAGTGGCTCCCTAAAGCACTGACCAGAGTCTTACCACATAATAAGGAAAACATTATTCATAGGAAATTTGTGCATACAGGGAACACGACAGAGCGGAAATACTGTGCTCAATTTCTGACAATCCCACTAATTGACACTTTTTTGATGAATGTGTAAAACCAATTTGTAAAACAGCAATAGGTTAGATGTCAAGTATACAGAAAGCTTTTAGTGTTCTTGAGAACACTGAAATAAATTACTCAATTCCATATTGCATTAACTTTGCTTCCTTCTTGATAGTTCCATCTCCATGAGTTTATTACGGAATTATTATTGCTCTTGGCTTACATTTTATTTGCTATGTGGTTCAAGAAGTTATGGAACATCAAAAAGTATGCAAAATAAGATATGGTCATGGTTTAAAACACTGTGCCATTCCGAGGTCATCGTTAATGAAACAAGGAACAACAGATGCTGGTGAGGATATGGAGAAAAGAGAAGACTTCTATATTGTTGGGGAATGCAAATTAGTTCAACCTGTATGGTAAACAGTGTGGAGATCCCTAAAAGAACTAGAAATTGACCTTCAATATGACCCAGCAATCCCCCTTCTGGGAATATACCCGGAGGAACTTAAATCACCCTACAAAAAAGATACCTGCACATGAATGTTTATTACAGCACTATTTACAATAGCAAAAACATGGAACCAACTATGTTGCCCATAGAAACAGGACAGTATTTTAAAAAGTGGTATATATACACTATGGCATATTACACAGTCATAAAGAAGAACAAAATTGTGGATTTCACAGCAACTTGGACAGATTTAGAGTCTATAATACTCAGTGATATATCACAGAAACAAAGAACTAATTACCACATGTTCTCATGTGGACCCTGAACATTTACTATAATACAATAAGAAAGGAATTGGAAGTAGCTAGAAACTGCTAGGGAATGAGGGGGTCATATAACATTAACAAGGGTACCTGATCTCAAACCAGGCAAAGTGGGGACCAAAGGGTGACCCAAACTTTACAAACTATTTGAAGGCCACTTGTATACCTAATTCTGAATTGTACCCCATATCTCTGAAAAAAAATAAATTGAAAATAAATAAATTCATAAAGTAAAATACTGTGCCATTCTGATAAAAATGTATTTTATTATTTGTAGTCTTAAAACATAACCATCATTTTGTATGACTCTTGTCAGCTCAAAATATTCCAAACTACTGTTATACAACTGAGCATGACATTAAATAAGTGCATGTATCATCCTGGAGGTTTGACAATAAATAGTCATTTTTTTGTATAATTTAGTCTTTAAACATATTCTCAAAATTTTTCAGATGTTTTGGGCAATTCCAAGTTGCATTTTCCAAAAAATATAAGTAGACCATAAAAAAGTAATACTTCAAAATTATTATTTTTTAAATTGAAGTATCAATAATTTTATCACATTCATTTGATTTTATGTTTTCTGACACGCATTTAATTACATATTTTACTAATGTGAAAATATGATAGCAAACAGTTGCCTTTTGGATTAAGTCTCAAGCTTATGTCCCTGATAAGATTCCTTTTGTCTCTTATACATTTCCATGTTTTCTTTTGAAAATCCTACCACCAGCTCACACTCCCATTTCACACTTGTCAAGTCAACTACATGCCTTTTGACTGTGCTTAAGGCATCCTTCTCTGTCAGTCAGACAACTACTCCCTGAGGTGTTTTGTCATGAAAAACCCTGAAATCGGGCACTCAGATGTGAATCATCTCATTCCCACATTACCTACATTCAGTAAAACTTCAAATTCATTAATTGTTGCCTAAAAAATCTCTCTAACGCTGTTGATTCCTTTTCTTTTGAGAAGCCCAGCATTTTTAAAAGCCTCTTAGCTGTTTTTTCAATTTTCTTTTTTTGTTGTTGCTTTACTAATTACAACACTTACATCTACCCAGTTATTGCCAGATACTGTGCAGTGGCTTGTCTTCTACTCAAAATAACACCTAGCATATATTCCATACTGAATGAACTTGCCTCTCAGATTATGGAGCTCCAGCATTTAAATGCAGTGACCCAGAGAACTCCCTTTTCCATCTTCCCCTCCATATAAACTTGACTCCAAGAATATAGGACTACACAGGAACCCTGCAATGTCTGACCCATCAGGCCTGTCCCTTGGCATGCATTTTTCTTCTAATCCTACACGTGGCCAACCATAGCTTTTATTCCTCCTAGACTTTGTGCAAACCCAACATTCTCTGAGAAGATTTTGTGGATTACTTCCAGCTCATATTCTTTCACTCCTTTACTTACCTCAAGAATATTTATTAAGTGAATTATGAAAAAGACATTTTAACATAGCTCTAAAATACTTAAGATGACTTGAATTTCTATAGGACCTCGTATAAGCATGTTAGTAACTCAGTAATTTACCTGTAGTCTTTTTGCATGGCGTATCCATCTCTGTTTTCTGTATGACCACAGTTGTTATGACTGAATAGACATTTCTTGTGTACTATTGTGTTCTTTTCAAATAAAGCACTAATTATTTATCCTTTGGTCTTAGAAATGTACGAAGCTAGTCTCTGTTTAAGGGCGACTATGTGACAAACTGTGTACTAAGAAATTTGCACTGAAAATGATCTCCAAAGATAGTCGAATAAGATCCTCCAACAATCATCCCCCATCAGAAACATTAATTTGAATAACTATCCATACATGAAAACATCTTCACAAGAGCTAATAAAGCCAGAAGAGAGATTGCAGAACCAGGGAACAACACAGAAATAAGAAAGGATACACCGAAGAAGGTTAGGAAGGACTGTTTCATATTACCTGCTTAACTGCTTTCCAAACCCAAGGCAGCACAGCACAGAGATACCATATGCTTGAGGGAAAGAGTGGGAAGCTAGCATTGAACTTTGCTTTAAGCATCATGTTCACCTCTGTAAAACCCAGAACCAGGCAGCCCCCCACGACCCCAAACTCTAGATCAGTACCTGCTGATTAAGGCTCTAGGTCTTCCCCAATGCCAGGCTGTATTTCGTATTCCCAGGCTCTACACCTGTGTAGTTGACTCAGTCACCTGTCTTCCCCACCAAGCTCAGAACCACCTTAAGCAGCAGGCTAGCCCCAATGGCACCAAGCTTTGGGCCTGCCCCAGTGTTAGGCTGGCCTCAGTGGCTCCAGTCTTTGGTGTACCCTAGCAACACACCAGCCCTCACAGCCATAGTAATTATACCAACACTTGTGGATAATTGCAGGAAGGCTAGCTTTTGCAACCCCAAGTTCCAGACCAGCGTAGCTTCAGACTAGGTTAGCAAACCTGGCCTCAGGTACCTATTAGCACCTGCAGACACAGTCTCCAGACCTGCAGGCTCAAAGCAATTGCCATGTCTTCAACTTTCAGGTGAGACCCTGAGGTGTCAGGCCCTAGGTCAGTCCTTGCACACCTAACTTCTAGGAGAGTACCCACACATTTTACATACAAACTGGCCCCCATGGGCCCAGACTCCAGCCTGTTCCCCGAGGCCCCAGACTCTAGGTTAGCCTCGTGCCCCAATTTTTAGAAGACCCAGGGTCCAGGTCCAACCTAGAAGACCCAGAGTTCAACCCCATCACAGGAGATTGTGATGCTGGACTGGTCTTCCAAGACAAAAACTCCAAAGTCATTCCTATGAATACAAGCTCCATGTTGGTCACCATGGTCAATAAATTGAGCCTTCAGGCTAGTCACAGCACCAGGCTAACACCCATGGCTTCAGACTCCAAACTAGCACCTGCAGACCCAGGATCCAGGCTAGTCCACTTGGCCCCAGGATTTATTGACTTAGGGTCCTGGCCTGCTTTAGCAGACTCAGAATACAGGTCCACTCAAGTAGGACCCTGTATCAGATTGGTTCCCATGGACTAAAGCTCCAGGAACATCCCTGCAAATCCAGACTCAAGACCAGCCTCCCTGACCCAAGATCCAGGCTTGTTTGTTTAATCTTAGACTTTGGACTCATCTCAGAGTACACAGGTAAAGGCACTACGTCAGTGCCAAACCAGTCTCTGTGAACCCAGGCTCTATGCCCATCCAACAGACCCATTAAACAAATCTACCATAGTGAATGCAGCTCCAGGGTTACAAACCTGTTGACCCAGACACCGGGTCAGTCAGTTTGAACACTCCAGCTGCAAACACTCCCATGTACCATGCCAGAAGGCCTGTCCTGAATCTTTGGATGGGCTTACTAATCATCCAAAGGACTTTTCCAAAGAAAACCAATCTGTGAAGCCTGGAATAAGTGCCTACTGCTTTAAATGCATAGACACTGACATGTAAGGATTAAGAACAGTCAGGGAAAGATGACACCACCACAAGAACGAAATAAAGCCCCAGTGACTGACATAAAGAAATGACCTTCCTGACAAAGAATTCACAATAGCTGTTCTAAGAAAGTTTAGTGAATGCAATCAAAATACAAATAAACAATTCAACAATATAAGGAAAAAATAAATGATCAAATAAAAACTTTAACAGAGGTATCAAAATGATTAAAATAAACAAATTTTGGAAGCGAAAAATATAGTGAAAATGGTGATACACAGCATGAAAAGCAGAACTGATTAAGGAGAAGGAAGAATCTGTGAATGCAAATATGTCCATTTAAAATACACTGTCAGAGGAGAACAAAGAAAGAAAAGAAATGAAGAAAGTATACAGGATAAACTTCAATGCAATGATAGTAGAGGAATTCAACACACTCACTTTTAGCAATGAACAGATCCACGAACAGAAATTTAATAAGGAAACATTGGACTTAAACTATACTTTGAACCAAGTGGAATTAACAAACATATGCAGAAAGTTCCATTCAGCAATAGCAGAATATGTTTTATTCTTCTCACATACACAGGAAACATTCTTCAAGATAGTTCATAAGTGAGGGCAAAAAACAAGACCATGAAAAGTTTAAAAGATTGAAATAACATTAAATATATTTTCTGACCACAGTGGTACAAAAGCAGAAATCAATAAAAGGGAGAAACTTTAGAAAATTTACAAGAAATAGATATTAAAAAATATACTCCTGAACAACTAATAGAATTGACTGTACATTGCCCAATGGGTAGTTGAAGATATTAAAAGAAAAAACAGACAAAAAATCGTGAGACAAATGAAAATGGAAACACTACACAGAAAAACATATGGGATAGCAAGAGCAGTTCTAAGAGGAAAGTTTATGGCAATAATAACCTACATCAAAAAAAGGAGGAAAAAAACTAATATGAAGAACTTAATGTACCTCAAGGAACTAGGAAAAGAAGAATAAGGTAAGCCCAGAGTTGGCTGAAGGAAGTAAATAATACAAAGGAGAGTAAAAATACATGGAGTCTAGAAAACCAATAAAAAGATCAATAAAACTGCAAGTTGATGTTTTTTTTTTTTTTTTTTTTTTTGCTGAGTTGGAGTCTCACTCTGTCGCCCAGACTAGAGTGCAGTGGCTGCTCCCGGCCACTGCAGCATCGACCTGCTGGCCTCTGGCAATCCTTCCGCCTCAGCCTTCCAAGTAGCTGGAATTACAGGCATGCCCTACCATGCCCAGCTGATTTTTTGATTTATTATAGAAATGAGGTCTCGTTGCCCAGGCGGGTCTCAAACCCACAGGCTCAGGCAATCCACTCACCTCAGCCTCCCAAAGGCACGGGATTATAGGCTGAGCCACCGAACCCGGCTGACGTTTTGAAAAGAGCAAAACAATTGAAAAACCTTCAGGTAGACTAAGGAAAAGAGAAGAGTCTCAAATAAAGAAAATTGGAAATGAAAAAGGATACACTTCAACAAAAACTGAAAAGGTTATGAGACTATTATCAAAATTTATTTGCCAACAAATTGAATAATTTGATACATTTCTAGACACATACAGCCTACCAAGATTGATACATTTCTAGACACATACAGACTACCAAGATTGAATTATGAAGAAACAGAAGATCTGAACAGATCAGTAAGGTGATTGAATCAGTAATAAAATGTCTCCTATCAAAGAAAATCTCAGAACTCAATAGTTTCACTGTTGAATTGTATCAAACATTTTAAAATACCAATTCTTCTCTAACTCTCCCCAAATACTAAACAGTAAAAATTTAATCCAAACTCATATTATGAGGTCAGAATTACTCTGATACCAAACCCAGAAAAGGATGCTACAAAAAATAGAACTACAGGCCAATATCCCTTATGAATAAAGATGAAAAATCTTAAACAAAATGCTAGCAAGTCAAATTCAGCAACATATTAGAAAGACAATTCACCATTATCAAGTGGTATATGTTCCAGGGATGCAAGGATGGTTCAACATATGGAAATCTATGAATGCAAATCATCACATTAAGTGAATAAAGTACAAAAATCACATAATCATCTTAATAGATGCAGAGAAAGCATTTGACAAAATTCAACATTCTTTCATAAAAGAAATAGAAGAAATATATCTCTAATTAATAAAGACCATATGTGACAAACACACAGTTAGCATCATACACAATGAAAAGAATGTTGAAAACTTTTTCTTTACAATCAGGATCAAGATATGAATGCTTGCTTCTGCCACTTCTATTCAACATAGTATTAGAAGTCCTACATTGTACAAATAAGCTAGTGAAATAAATAAAAGGCAGCTCAACTGTAAAGGAAGAAGTTAAATTGTCCCTGTTTGCAGATGACATGGTCTTATATTTTTTTTAAAAAACCTAAAGAATCCATATCAAAACTGTCAGAATTAATAAATTTAGTAAAGTTGTAAAATACAAAACTCAACATACAAATATCAGTAGTAATTCTATAACTAACCGCAAACAGTTAGAAAAAGAACTCAAGGAAACAGTCTCATTTACAACAGCCACACAAAATACTGAGAAATGAATTTAATCAAGAAGATAACTATTCTCTGCACTGAGAACCATAAAACATTGATGAAAGAAATTGAAGACATAAATAAATGGAAATACATCTGAAGTGCATGAACTGGAAAAATTAATATTGTTAAAATGTTTGTACTACCAAAAATGATCCTCAGAGTCAATGCAATTCTTATTAAAATTTCAATGACATTCTCTCAAAAATAGAAAAGAAATTCTAAAATCTTTATAGACCACAAAAGACCCCAAATTGTCAAAGCAATCCGGGGGGGCGGGGAGCTGGTAGCATCATACAACCAGAAATTTATTCAAAATTTATTGCAAAGCTGTAGTAACCAACACATACATATAGACCAATGGAATATGAGAATAGAGAGCCCAGAAATGAACACATATATAAATCTATGGTCAAGTGATTTTTTTTGTACAAAGGTGCCAAGAAAAGAGTGAGGAAAAGACAGTTTTTTCAATAAATAATACTAGGAAAACTGGATATCCACATGCAGAACAATAAAATTAGATCTTTATTTTACATCATATGTAGAAATCAACTCAAAGTAGACTAAATACTTAAATGCAAAACCTGAAACTATAAAACTGCTAGAAGGTAACATATAGGAAAAGTCCTACAACATTGGTCTGGGCAATAATTTTTTAGATATAAACCGAAAAACATAGGCCACAAAAGCAAAAATAAATAAATGGAATTGCATCAAACTAAAAACTTCTCCAAAGCCAAGGGGGTAATCAACATAGAGAAAAGACAACTTATGGAATAGTATAAAATACTTGCAGGCTCAGCCTGTAATCCCGCGCCTTTGGGAGGCTGAGGTGAGTGGATTGCCTGAGCCCGCGGGTTCGAGACCCGCCTGGGCAGCGAGACCTCATCTCTACAATAAATCGAAAAATCAGCTGGGCGTGGTAGCGTATGCCTGTAATTCTGGTCACTTGGAAGGCTGAGGCGGAAGGATCACCGGAGCCCAGCAGGTCGAGACTGCGGTGGCCAGAAGCGGCCACTGCACTCCAGTCTGGGCCACCAAGTGAGACTCCAACTCAGAAAAAAAAAAAAAATACTTGCAAACCACACATATAATAAGGAGCTAATATCTAAAATATGTAATTAACTCAACTTAATTTCAAGATAGCAAACAACCCAGTGAAAAATTAAAAAAGGAGAAAGACTTGAACAGACATTATTCAAAAGAAGACAGGTATATGACAAAAATGTTGATTACCGATTATCAGGAAAATGCCAATTAGCCACAATGAGACATCACCCCTCAGATGTTAAAATGTCTACCATCAACAATGAAATGTGAGGACATAAGAGAAGGGAACCTTTGTACACTGTTGGTGAGAATGTAAATTAGTACCTCTATTAAGGACAATAGTATGGTGGTGCCTCAAAAAATTAAAAATAGGAATACATATGATCCAGGAATCCTACTACTAAGTATATATCCAAAGGAAATGACATCACTACATTGAATAGATACCTGCATTCCCTTGTTCACTGCAGCATTATTCAAAATAGCCAAGATATAGAATCATTCTAAGTGTCCATCAATGGATGAACAGACCAAAAATGTTGCATAGATACAAATAAAATACTATTCAACCACACAAAGAAGGAAGTCCTGCCATTTGTGACAGCATGGAAAAAGTGGCAGAACGTTAAGTGAAACAAGCCAGGCATAGAATGACAAATACTGTGTCATCTCACTTATACATGAAATATAAAAAGGTGAATTCATAGAAGCAGGAGCAGAATGGTAATTTCTAGCAGCTGGGACATTGTAGGGACTAAAGATTGGAAAGATGCTGGTCAAAGGATGCAAAATTTTAGTTTGATAAGAGAAGTTCAAATGATCTAATATACAGTATGGAAACGAGTTAATAGCAACATATTACATTTTTTACAAATATTAAGATTGTAGATTTTTTGTATTCTCACCACAAAAATAATAACGGTTTGGCAATGCACATGTTAATTTGTTCAATTTAGTCATTCTACAATTTATACATGTTTCAAAACATTATGTTGTACCCAACACATATATACAAGTTTTTCAACCTAAAAAATAAAGTAAGTCAGGCTCGGTGGCTCAGTCTGTAATCCCGCGCTTTGGGAGGCTGAGGTGAGTGGATTGCCTAAGCCCGTGGGTTCGAGACCCACCTGGGCAACTTGGAGAAACCTCATCTCTACAATAAATCAAAAACTAGCCATGGTAGCATGCGCCTGTAGTTCCAGCTACTTGGAAGGCTGAGGCGGAAGGATTGCCAGAGCCCAGCAGGTCGAGGCTGCGGTGGCGGGGAGCGGCCACTGCACTCCAGTCTGGGCGACTGAGTGAGACTCCAACTCAAAAAAAAAAAAATAAAATAAAATAAAGTAAATGTTAAAAAATTTGAATTTCTAAATTATAATAGCTATAAGTGCCTATGACTATAAGAGATTATAGAGTGATTACTGTTTACAGACAGCAAAAGAGAAGCAGATACTTGTTCTTACCTTCCCAACTACAGAACTGAATTCTTGTTTACAGAGACTGCACAGATTGAAATTTGACATTTTTAAAAGCAATTTACACAAATGTTGAAAACTAACCCAGCCAACAAATGATAACAAAATGGTCTGCAATCCTGTCATTCACAGATTTTTATTTTTGGATCAAAGTAGTTTATACCATAAAGCCAACATAAGGAAAAATCAAGAAAGACTTACACACCTAAAACATTTTTTCTTGTTGTCGCTTTCCATTTTTAAAATATGTATGTTTCTTATCCCTATTTCTGTACTTGGAGTTGCAACCCAGGCTGCTCGTTGTTTTCATGCCAGAGTTAACACAGAATTTATGTATTTTTGACCCCTCCTCTCCAAAAAGGCGTAATTAGATTTTTCATGAATTATAGCCTCGTGTATAGACTTCATGAGGGCTTGGTTGTCTTCATTCATTTGCTTACACACACAGAAGGGAACATGTATACCATGTTGTTCTACACCACAAAATTTTAGATGATCGTCTTCATCCATCATATTAATAGTCCAATTAAGAGTGCACAGCATGCCGTGGTTCTACCTGATTTACCTCCCCGGCAAACAAGCTGACAATATTTCTATTTAGATTTCCAGTGTTAAGATTATCAAGGAAACTAAGATTTAAACTTGCTGTTCCACTGCTAATTATGCTAAATGTAATGTTCTTAAGCAAGATACACATCTTGTAATTCTCATCAGTAGTCTATCTCAGACAGGAAGCGAACCCCAAACATGCCCTATCAGCTCATGTGAAACCAATTTGTTCCCTAGTGCTAATGACAAACTATCAAAGAGGTGACATTTCCCAATGTACCCACACCTTTCATGAGCATTTTGATAGCAGTCCTGAGTCAACTGATTAAAATATTATTATTTGTCTACATGACTCTCTTTCGATGTAAAATGTTTCACATTATTAAGCAATAGAGTAGTCTTCACAAAGCTAAAGCCTAATCTAAGTAATGAGCAACATTAATCAAAGTCCAACAGCACTAATCAGGCTTCAGACAATGCAACCATTTAAAAAGTTTGCTAATGAGTATTTCAAGTGGAAGTGAATGATTGTATTCTTAGGTGTAATATCACTATTCATGAGCATCCACTGGAAACATTAGACGAGTAGAAAGGCCACTGCTGCAGCCTTCCATAATTACCTATAAAAACTTCTTCACAATGGTCAGGAATTGAATAGATTTGCATAATATGCTATTTCAGTGCCCAGTGGTTTTCTGAATAATGCGTCACTTGTCAAACTTCATCTTAGGTTAGGATAATGTCTAACGCATTTGTTAAATGTTTTTTTCTTGGCCCTGAAGGAGGCTGAGTCCATTTCGCATTACTTTTCTGTGTCTAGCACCTAACAAACAAGAAATGATGAAATTCCAAGTATATTAAGTAGGCTTTGACTAAAGTAGGTGGGAAAATAAGATGAGAGGTGGCGATTTGTCCATACCATTGTCTGCGTATTATTTATTTATCATTATTATTATTATTTTGTTTCCCATTACTGTGATAGGCAATACAATGATCCCAAAACATCCTAACACCTGGAACCTGTGATTATGCTACCTTATATGGCAAAGGATTTTGCCGTTGTGATGAAGTTAATGATCTCTAGTTGCGAAGGTTACCTTGGATTACCCAAGTGGGTCCAATGTTCCCACAATCATCCTTATAAGGGGGATACAGGAGACATGGCATCAGAGAGATTGGAAGATACTATGCTATTGCCTTTTAGTGTGCAGGAAGAGGTCAGGAATCAAAGAAGGCAGAGCCTCTAGCAACTGTAAAAGGCAAGGAAAGGGATTCTCTCTGAAAACCTGCAGAAGTAATACAACCCTGCCAACAAACATTTTGATTTTAGTCAAGAGCCATTTTAGATGTTTGACTTCTAAGCTATAGGATACTAAATAACTTTTTTTAATGCCACTAAGGAAAGAATATCACTGACGTTGCATCTACTTTCATTTTTTTGTGCATTACCCATCTGAATGTCCCTCAATTGCATCTCAAACCCCCCCTTTTTCAATCTCACCACAATGTTTTTAGTTTAAAACATCACCATGACTTTCTTCAATTATCTTCCTTAAACAATTAATTGGCTAGAACCTCAGATAACATTCTGCTATCTTCATGGGAGCCAGGGGATTCAAGTGTTCAAGGCTTTCAGAGAAAAGAGGGTGCCTTTCCTGTTAGAGGGATCCTTTCAGAGAAAGCTTTACTGAGAAGGATTATTGCTGTAATCATTATTGTACCTAATTCTTTCAATTTTATTAGAGATACGGTAAAAAAATGTTCTTTCTTACAAAATGAGAAACAAATGTCTGAGGTTAGTATTCTTGGTCTCCCATGTTGTGTCTCTAGCTGCTTCATTAGCGTGTTATAAACATGCTGAAAAATGTCCCCATACTATGAAATCATATTGTTTCATAAAGGAGTTTTAGTTCAGCCACTTGCAGTTCCATTAAGTCTATGTTGATAAACAGTTAATTTAGGCATGAAGGTATTCTGATCACTTTTTTTTTTTACAGTCATGCAATTTCTTTCTTTCTTTTTTTTTTCATTTTTATTTTTTTTGAGTTGGAGTCTCACTCTGTTGCCCAGACTGGAGTACAGTGGCCACTGCAGCCTCAACCCACTGGGCTCCAGCGATCCTTCCGCCTCAGCCTTCCGAGTAGCCGGAATTACAGGCACATGCTACCATGCCCGGCTGAATTTTTTTTTGGATTTATTGTAGAGATGAGGTCTCACCAAGTTGCCCAGGTGGGTCTCAAACCTGCGGGCTCAGGCAATCCACTCACCTCAGCCTCCCAAAGCGCGGGATTACAGGCTGAGCCACCGAGCCTGGCTACAATTTATTTCAAAATGTGGAGAAACAGATAATCCAGGAACCTTGATTATAACCACCCTGTAGCACACCTCTCTCTTCCCTAAAAGCTGTACACATTTCTACAGCCTCATCTTCAGTGCTGCTGTTACCACCAGCATATGAATTATCTTTCATCCAGTCTCCACACATCACTCCCTGAAAAAAGTTTAAGAACTTGAAAATACCTCTGATTTACATGGGCCCAGCCAGAAGCCTATCAAGGGTGGGTCTGAGTTCAGTAACTGATGACTTTTTCCCTAAAAATCAATAGCTGTTCTTCTGCAACCTGGAGGAATTGATTAGACATCATTGATGTCTCTGCTCAAGCTCTAATTAGATCATTATCTTACCTGATAAAGGGATCTGGCTACTAAGTCCACAGAGTACATAGTCTAGGTCATTTGCTGGTTCATCATGACCTTACAAACCCCGCAGACTCCTTTCCCAACAGTAGGGGCCATTTTACTAGAATGATCTCAATTGTACAAAACCCCAGAAATGTACTTGAATGAAAGCATTGATTAAAAATGCTGAATCAAATATTAATGCTGTTCATCAAGTATTTCTGGTCTCTACTGTCTGGGCCCGTGATGAGACTGCACTTGAGAAACACCTTGAGGTCCTGTGGGTCAGTAGTTCAAGTTGTAGCCAACACATTTCAAGGAGGTTTTTTGTTGAAGAACTATTTCCCTCCAGCAAGGTGACTAGCCATCTTCAAGTTGGTGCGAGATCCATCAGCCAGAGAATCTACTTGACTCAACATTCAGAATCCCTTCTGGCTGACAGGAGAAGCTCAAGAAGTATGAATACGAAAGAATATTTAAGGGTTGTGGGTTTTTTGTTTTGGGTTTTGTTGATGTCGTTGTTGTTGTTGTTGTTACCACAGCATAATCTACTCTGTCCTGGGTAATGCACATACTTATGTAATGATGTACACATAAAAATGAGAAAGAGAAAGTAGAACAAGAGTGTATTTAGCTATAGTAAGTGAGAGGAGAGACTAGCAAACACTCAAAAACAAACAAACAAAGCCCAGACGCGTGAATCTAAGAGACTCCTTCTATCCCTTCTTATATACTCTGAAATTACAGTTCCCGATCTCTTGATGTTGTATGACCCATTTTATTCTCAAAATACACTGAGGATGCCTATGTGGAAGTAGATGTGCTTTCATATTCACTTATTGAGAACATATATGATAAAAAAATGCCTCCTATGAATTGAGAAATGTATCACACGTTTTTATTTGTGTGCTTTTGTTGCCTGTGTTTTGGAGTTCATATTCAAAATTATTGCCAAGATCGATGTTATGGGACTTTCCTCAGTGTATTGCTCTAGTATTTTTACAGTATCAGGTCTTACATTTATGTTTTTAACCCATTTTGAGTTGATTACTACATATGATGTGAGATAAAGAACTAATTTTATTGTTCTGGACATGGATATTCAGTTTTCCCAAAATGATTTATTGAAATTTATTGATGAGACTATCTTTTCCTCAATTTCTGTTTTTGGAACTTCTTTCAAAAATCAGGAAGATTTAGTCTCTTCACTGCACAAAAATAAATAAATAAACAAAAAGGACCACATAGCATAGCTAATAACTGCTCAGGAGGAAAAAATCTGTCATGGAACATGGTATAATCTCTTCCGAAAATTCTGCTCTCAACATCTCTCCCTGGCCTGATCAATATTCAGTGTCTAACCACTAAACCCTCAGCGTTTTGGCTGTTTCCTAACCACTTCCACTAAGGCATCTCCTTGTCAGAAAATTTCTAAATAAACCTGACGTCATCTTTGTTTCCAACACCAAGCGCTGAAATTCATTATTTCTCTGTGACCTTTCATTACTTTGCTTGTCTTGAAGTTCGCAGAATAAAATAAAGATGTCATTTAGGAAAGCTTACTAATGACTGAAGTCAAATCCCCCACTCTGGCATTATTTTTGTTCATTTAATCAAAATATATCCATGGAACCCCTACCTGTTTTCAGAATCAGAGATGATCAAATTTAGGAGCTGGTACTCAATTTTCACCAGCCCAGGACCTCAGATGTCCAAAATACGATAGCTTAAGGGTGGTCAAACCCATAAGACAGAGGGTGTAAAAATGAGAATGTTGTTTATTGACTTACAATTAGAAATGTAGCTAAAAGGGTCTCAATGCTCAAATCAGTTACTCAGCCTGAGTTTTCCCTACATGGGAGTCAACTTACAACCAGCATGGTGGTTGTTGAGCCAGATCTAAATAGATGTGGTAGGGGTTGCACAATAATAAAAGTAGGCATTGCCAAAAGCGACATACCTGTCTGCTCAAAAGGGTAAACACGCTGAATGACATAGACACACATAGGTGAATAAGGCACCCATTTATCTGAACTTTTGAGTGGCATTGTCCCAGTCTCTCCTTGTCTTCCCTTCTGTCTGCTCTGTATACACACCCATTTTTTCTGTTATCACAGTGCTTGCTTGAACATAGTTGCTTGATGGACTGGGACAAAGGACTAATCTACCTGCAGATCTTTCCTCGATCTTGACTTTGTTTATTTGCATTTACCTTAGTGTCTGTCTACTTTTGTATCAAAATGCTATTACTAATTGCATATGGAAAGTTGATGGCATTTCTGTAAGTATCAAGATCTCAGGCAACTTGCTCTATTTTTATATTTTTCTTTTTTTCTTTCTTTTGAGTTGTAGTCTCACTCTGTCACCCAGTGGCACGCTCCCGGTCACCGCAGCCTCAACCTGCTGGGCTCCGATGATCCTTCCGCCTCAGCTTTCCAAGTAGGCGAAACTACAGGTACACACTACCACGCCAGGCTAGTTTTTGACTTATTGTACAGACAAGGTCTTGCTAAGTTGACCGGGAGGGCGGGTCTTGAACCCACGGGCTCAGGCAATCCACTTGCCTCGGCCTCCCAACGTGCTGGAATTACAGGCTGAGCCACCAAGCCCAGCCTATTTTTATATTTTTCAAGGCACATTTTACCACTCCCTCCTCTGTGAATGCCCATGTGCTTTTAAGATGCCTATGCTGCCTCTATTTGCTCTGCTTGGAATTGGGATTCAAATTTTACAAAGGCCAAAATAATAAAATAAAATAAAACAATTTCACACTGCACGTATGAAACAGAGGTGTGTTATTTTAACTTAAATTGGATAGACCTAAAATATTCCAAATTCTGAAATTGCAAGCACTTGTTTAGTTTTAAGTGAAACGGTCATTGAAATGAAATACATTGGGAAAACCAAATCAGAATGTGAACATGCTGTCATTCAAATCATTCTACCAAAAAGATACCTGCACACGATGAATGTTGCAGCTCTATTCACAATAGCAAAAACATGGAACCAACCACGCTGCCCATTGAAGCTGAACTGGATTAAAAAATGTGGTAATATACACAATGGAATATTATGCAGTCATAAGGAAGGACAAAGACATGGACTTCGCAGCAACTTGGATGGATTTAGAATCAATTATACTCAGTGATCTATCACAGACATAAAGTATAGAGTACCATATGTTCTCACTTATAAGTGAACCTTGAACAATTATCATAATACTATAA